>NW_027497130.1:0-17523 GCF_021521415.1 Bidens hawaiensis | reverse complement strand
ACCTGCGTAGTACGTGATATCTCGTGTAGATCCGGCTGGGAACCTAAAGATAACATCGGACCTTTTACTTGTCAAATGCGAGTTTTGAAGTTGTCCCATCAAGGCAGTTCTTACCAGTAATCTCTCTGAATCTTTGCGCCCTTATCACAACACTTTCCATACACCAAGGAATATCAAGGATTTCTATTTCCTCTGGATCAATCTGATCATAGTCTTCTTTAGTCATGTTGTAACTACCAATACGCCCAGCTATCAAACAATCATATGACTCAATGACGGATCCTAAGAATGCCATATGTTCTTGAACGTTTTCGACTACCAGTCCATTGTTGTTCTTGATATTAACAGCAATGTTACATTAAACGACATCATATGGTGGACTAGCAGACTTAGGAGATTGGTCAGGAACATTGGTTGAAATGGTTCCAGTGTAGGAGTTTGTGTAGTGTGGTATGCTCGAGGTTGATTTGGTTAATAACTTCCACCCAAACTACTATTTTTGACAAAAAGCAGTTTGAATCTTTGGACTAGGAGCAATCATAGATTTCAATGCATTAAAGTATAACACAATATCCTGAGTAATCGAAGTGCTCTTCATTTTCTGTTTCTTTCTTAGCTCAAGTTTATGTGCTTCCAACTTCTCAATGAATCGGGCTAAAGTCAATCTTCCATAATTGATCGGGTTTGATTGTTGAATCATAATGAAAGTGTTCCAGTCATCAGAAAAAAAATTGCAAGTTTGTCAATGTATTCATACTCATCTTTATCAATTCCCAATCTTTTCATCTCATTCATAAGATGACAGTATCTCTCAATCAATTGAGACATCGTTTCACCTTTGACCATGGTGAAAATGTCAAATTCTTTCTTTAGCAGACCCATCTTCGACTTTGTCATATTGGGATTTCCTCTTCTTTATTTAGTAATGCCTCCCATATTGAATGACATGACCCATTGTGTTGCAATAATTGAAAGACTATTCACACCAGCGTATAAGTCACTTCCAAACGTATAACCACCTTATACGGACAATAGAACCAACGTATAACCCTCTTATATGGACAAACCTCAACGTATACCCAGTTTATTGGTTTAAACAACTTATACTCTGTATATCTACCATATACGGATGGATAACAACTTACACGTGAACTAGAATCTTATACGCTGAAACAAACACTTATACGTTGAACCTACTGTTTGTCTATTAAGATCAAAATTAGTCGTGCAGAAATGATTATCATGTAACAACGAACAGATTCACCAAAGAAATTGAAAATTGATCCATAAACGAGTGATAAATTGAAAAATATGTGAACGGCTATGACTTTGACTTTGTATCTTCAAATCTTCAACAATTAACCATGTGTTGTGTTGCAATCATTAGCAAATATGAGCCTTACGCTCTGATACCACTTGAAAGAACATCATCCTGATCATGTAATGCATCATATACGTGTAAACGAGATGATAAGGATCGATTAAATTGTATTTGCTATACTAAACAATATTGCGGAATAATATAATAAAGGATTCACAGCACAATCACTCATAAGCTCCAATATATTGATATAACAAAGTGAGTAAAACTTATCAAAATTGTTACACAATTACAACATGTAAGCCTATTTATACCAAGCAGTGATACGTATAAGTCTATTATCAGCGTATAAGACTTATACGCTCCGTATAAGTCTTATACGTTCATTACATCTTTACAAATTTGACAATATCAGACCTTTACAATACTATCGGTCCCGATTAACACACTTAATCGCACACTTAATCACTTTCGTAAACCACACAAATGTGTCGACAAGAAGGTTACGAAATACTGCTTTTGTGAACAACCAATAAGTATTAATGGCGGAAACACTAATACTTATGTAATTGCTAAATGGACAGAATTGTAATACATACAAAGAGACTCAAAATATTTCCATTTAATATTATGAAGGATACAAATGAGAAATCATTTAGGGTTTCTAGGTGGAATGTTTGTATTTTTGGTAGCTTTTCCGTACAAGATAAAGACAACTGTCCAATCACAATATTCAAGAAGATTGAAGACTTCAAGAAGATAACCTTGCTTGATGAAGTGTAACTTGCTCGACCTAACACTTTGAAGACTTCAAGAAGATAACCTTGCTCGTTTGAGCAAAATATCTTGCTTAACTAAGTTTAATCTTTCTCGGATGCCTAAGTTTGCTCGGTTTCCATACTTAGCCATTTTCCAAAGAGGTTGAGAAGATTCCAATCTTCCTTAGTCATTTTCTCATCCCAACAATTTCCCTCAGATTGGAACAAACTCAGCTACACCAAAACACCTATTGTTTACATACACCTTTCAAATTACACATCAAATTTTCAAAAAGCAACAATTACATTACTTAATGAAAAATTTACATAGGATAATTCAGTCACAATGGACATTACAAAACAAATTTAAAAAAAGATAAATAGATCTTCATCTTTCTAGAGCTTCTAGCATCTCTCCTTCTGTCAAATACTACATCAGCAGCCTTCTCTTTGAATATATAGATCTCCCTATGGTATGGATGTCGAGAAGGCAGATTCCATCTGATTATCTCCTCTAAATCATCCACGTGAAGAAATTCCAAATCTGTGTCGTGTTCAATGATGCCCAAAGCCAGTCCATCAGAATTTCTTAAGATAAAAGATTGGTCTTTTGGTTCAAAGACTATCTTAGAAATTCTGCCATATTTCTGTACCTCATAGTTCGGCATGGTCATCTGCTGCCTTATCCTTATGCACTCTCTCATGTTGGCAAGAGGATTTTAATATATGGTTATCTGTTTATACGAAGCCTCAATCATCGTTATATAATTCATTTTCGTCTTCCTTTTGGTTCTTTCAAAGTTTGAGAGTTCCAGCTTCCTCTTTTTGTTTAACAAAGGAAATCCCTTCCTAAATTGGTCTTTCAAATATTTGGAAAGGTCATTCCTTTGTTGTCCGGCAAACCTATGTGTGTCTTGATAATCATATAGGTTCATTCTTACCATTTCCTCCCTCTGTTCCTTCTTCAAAAAAATGAAAATGATCTTTGAAAATAATATTCCTTAAAGCACCACTGGACATCATTACATTTATTGTTATTGTTTTTGTTCTTGCATCAAAGTACATATTCTTTGGTAGGTTCACATTAGATGTTGGCCTTTGTTGTCATTGGAGACAAGATCTGGTAGTTGGTATTGGGACACTTACAGTGGAGACCCTTGGAGTATATTTCCTTTTAGGTGCAGGTCTTCTCACATGCCAAGTTTGTTCATAAAGATTTACAATTTGATCTTTTGTCATCATCACCAACTTGAGATAATCTTCCCCTTTTTTTGCCAAAGTTGTGACCATATCCATAGTTTCCCTTTCAAGTCTTTCAGTGGAAGCAGATGGACCAGATCTTGGATTCTGTATAGGCTCTACCCTAGGACCACATTGAAATGACAACAATCTCCTATGTTCTTTCTCCAACTTTTCCTAGCTTTCCTTCTTAGTATAAAAAGTTCTTTCAATTGAACTTTTCCCGGATTATTAAACACACTCTCTGCCAAGCCTTTGCTCATCATCAAGCCTTTCAAGGTCTTGATCTTGTTCTCATCTTCCCAAGGCAGTAAGTTTTCTTTCACAACAGCTTCAACAGGTTCCAGTTTTACTTGAATAAGAGGAGGAGTCTGAGTGGGCTTTGACTTGCTTTTCTTCTGTTCATTGAATATCCCCATCTTAGAATCATAGAGGTTTAATTTCTCTTTGGACCTCATTTTCTTTACTTCTCCACCTCTCCCATTGCTGTCATCTGCCTTTCCAGCAACACTTCTTTCTCATCCTCCCACATCGTCTTTTCCTTTTCAGCCAAGTTCATCAATCTTGGTTTTTTTTACTAGCACTAGAACCAGAATTAATTTTCTCAGATATTTTCTTGAACCTTTCTTCCACATCTTTCTTGCTCATATTCTCAAAATGTTCAATTGCAACACCATGGTCAATTAAAAACTTGCATTTACCACCAAATTTTTTGTATAGATTCTCAAGTTTGTCTTTTAGATCATCATCTTTCTTCTCCTTTCTTTCCCACTCTTCTTCTTTTAATCTTTTTACTGTTGAATTGTAGACACTTTCAAGATCATCATAGCTCATGTGGCCTAATTGTTTATCAGAAAAGTTATGAAGCCTCATATAAGCTAGATATCTTTGGGTGTTTTTGTTCTTTAACTCCCTTATTTTCTTCAACTCTCTCACCTTCCCTTCAAGTAAAACTTCTAACTCTTCATCTGTCATTACATACAAGGTTTCAAATTCATAGCCATGATGCATCATTAAGCATCTCCCTCTTCAACCATTCTCCTAAAATGTTTTCATGTCTTTTGATGGCCTCTTCAGTACTCATCAATAAACAAAACATCATCACTTGAATGTATCGTTTTCAGCTTCAAGGGTTGCAGTTGGCCCTTGTATTCAGCCACTGCTTTCCCCTTTAACCTCCTCTTCTCTTCTTCAACAGATTCAAGTCTGGAAGGACCTACTTCCCTCACCACAGTTGGTTCATCAGGAAAATTATTAATCTGATCAAATAATTCATTAAGCTCCTTATCCACCTCCTTTAATTTTGATGTCACATAATCATCATCAACTAACTCCTCAATTTTATTAGTTAAAACTACATTTTCACCTGAGATCACCATCTCTTCAGTGCCACTGTCAGCCTCAAGTATTACATCAGTTTGAGCCTCCGTCATTTCATCATCAATATGTTTTTCAGCCTCATTCACCATCTCTTAAACCTCCCTCTCCTCCTCATCTACCACGGTCTTTTCCACCACTAGATCATCATTTCCATTCAAACTGTAGTCTTGAACAACCTCATCAGATACATCTGCCTCATACCCCTCATCACCTCTCTCCTCCTCATCATCTTCATCCTCTTCACTTCCATATATGTCACCAAGAGTTTTAAGCACATTATCATCAACCACAAGCCAACATGTAAATTCTCCCCCCTGTTTTGGTGCAGTTGAGGTCTTCTCAACCTCATTGACCATGGTTTGAATCCGTTGTAAAGCCTGTGTCAATTGGGATTCCGAGTCAGCATTCTTCTTCGTTAATTACTCATTCTCCTTCTTCAATTCCCAATTTTCAATTAAAACATCCATATGCCTGCCAGGTAATCTCAGTCTGGCATCAGGGAAAAGGGAGTTTATTTTTTAGATAGGGAATGGGTAAGGAATTTGGGTTTGGTGGGTTTCATGAGGTGGGCTTTCTATTATGTTTTCACTAGTTGAGGATAATGGGTTTTTTGGTTTGGATTGTAGGTGTATATGTGTGTATGATTTGGAAGGTAGGAATATATGGTTGGTCAGACACTTAGGAATGTGTAGGGGATTGGTATGGCGTATTTGGTTGGTTTGTGAGGTGGGCTGGGATATGTTCAGGTATGTAAGGTTCATGTTCAGGTTGGTCTGGTATTTGGGTTTGGGTTTGGGTTTGGGAATTGGTTTGGCTTAGGTTTTGTGGTGAAGTTGGTGGGGATGGATTGTATGTTTCTTGGGTTTGGTATTGGGGTGGTGATTGGGTTTGGGGTGAGGTGGGTGGTGTAGGAATAGGGTTGTCAAAGGTTGTTGTCTCCCCCTGACCCACATCAGTATCCATAGCATGTACATCCACAATATCCTCCTCCTACACAACAACCTGATCATCACCATCACCGTCTCCACCATCATAATTGTCATCAGACCCAGTCCCATCATCATCATCACTGTCATCTTCATCACTAGTCACTTGTGGTTACTCTGGTACCTCCATTATCTCCATATTTTTGTCAAGTAACAACGGGAGAATGTCATACTCAACTTCAGGATTGAAGTTACTTGTAGCCCCCAACCATGCAATTCTTTGATAGACGTTTGGGTCTTGCAAAACTCATCCATTACCCCATTATTAAACTCAGTCCCATTATCATTTCTCATTACCTTTACCCACACATGCAATTGATTCTCCATCCTTGTTACACAGCTCTTAATCAACCCATCAGCTTCATCCTTTGTGTTTAAAAAGTAAAACCCATGTATACCTTGAAAAGTCATCTATAATCACAAACACTATCTTTTTTTTTTCAATACTAGGAACACTCACAGGACCAAAGTGATCCATATGAAGTATTTCGAGTATTTGATCAATTGAGTTCATTACTTTTGTTTTGTGAGATTATTTGTGTTGCTTTCCCTTTTAACAAGAAATACATTTGTTATCCAATTTGAACTCCCTTGTAGGCAAACCAATGACATGTTCACCTTTAACAAGTTTGTTCATGTTCTTCAGATTGGCATGACATAACTTTATGTGCCAAAGTTTGGTTTCATTCTTAGTATCTTTTGACACAAAGAAGGTTCATCCTCCTGAAATGGCATCTTTCAATCTTAGTTCATATAAGTTTCCATTTCTAGCTGCAACCATCATGATCATATCAAGATGAATTACAAATTCAGGTTTGTGGATGAAACAATGTGAATCATCAAATCCAACCTTATAACCTCTATCACACATTTAATAGATGCTCAAAAGGTTATATTGTAATCTTTATACATAGAACACATTATCAGAAGATATTTTGCCATTTGTCATAATGCCGTTGCCTAAAATTTTCGCTCCATTTTCATCACTCCCAAATGCAACTGGTCCTTCAAGTTTTTCTTCATAGTTGACTAATGACCTCTTATCATAATTCAAGTGACTGGAACATCCACTGTCTAAGTACCACACATCATTCATTAGGGTGGACTGTTCCTGCACATTTTAAAGAAAAATGAATCAGCTAAGTGATGAAGTACAAGATGATTTAGCTTGCAAATCATCAACAATAGTAACACATGTTGCATTGGGTTTGGGGTCCTCATAGATAATTTCACATGAATCATCATATTCATATTCACATTCAGACAAGTAACCAGCATAAGGGACTATGCTTGTGCATTCCTCAGTGACATATTCTCTTTTCTGAATTGTCACTTGTGCTTCAGTCCTTGGTTTCCACATAAATCCATGTGGTTCAAAACCATTTTTAAGTAAATCTTCTCATCACCATTTAGTGCATTTGATTTTTCTTTGGTGAGAAGTTTCTTCACAGCCTTGTTTTTCTTTTCTCCCACTTTTGACTTATTGGAGTCAGCAGATTTTTCAGATGTTTGAGACTTAACAAATTGAGATATATGGAGTTTTTTAAACTTTGGAGCCTTTTTCTTGAGATTTTCTCCACTACTCTTCACATTTTCTTCTTCATTTTTGACATGATCCTCTATCTTCTTATCACCCTTGCTCAAGTAATCATTATATCTTCTCTTGTAAAATGCAAAATCTTGTCCAAACTTGATGCTGTCAGGAACATGAAATGGTTCAAGAATGAACATTTCCTGGCGTGAATCAGTGTGATGTCCATAAAAACATCACATATTTACACCAAACTTGACCTTTGAATTTTTCACCTGAGCTTCCCATCATATATCTTTCACTGGGTCTGGGTAGATCAACACCAATAGTTTTTTGATGTGCAATCAAGCTATTGAAGGTGATTTCAAAAGGAAAAAATTGTTCAATCATTGTTTCTTCACTGGACACAGTACTTTTCACTAATTTGACTTCCTCCAGCCTAATTGGAGTATCACTTTTGTATCTTGACCATCACAAATTTGACTTCCTCCATTCTTTATAGATTCTTTAACTTTCTTGCTTTCTTTGACACTTTCTCTTCTCTGTGGCGCTCTGTATGTTGAATTCTTATTGTCCTTCTTTTCTTTTGATCCATCACATAGATCAAATGGTCTATGTTCTCTTCTCATTTGTTCAAGATGTTTCTTCATTTTAGGGGTGATCTTTGGTAGCATAGGGATCTTTTCCTTTGACTTCAGTTCACACCTTTCTTTTTCTCTTAATCTTTCATTGCTTGAACTTTTGTCACTTGAGTCACTTAAATCATCTCTATCCAATATATCACAGTCTACATCGTCCAATGTTACATGGATGCCAACAGACCTTTTAACTTTTGTCTTAGAAGGCTTCATTACATACATACTCTCCCTTTTCATAAACCTCAACCAATTTAAAATTTTCAATAAATTCCTTTATATATTCAAAAATATCTCTAAATTGATCAAGGTAAGCACTTCTTTTCTCTTTATCCACTTTCAATGAGTAATTATCATTACAAGATGAAGGGATAACTTGGTACTTATCCTCCTCTTTGATCTTTGTCAACTTACCACAAATGTATCCAGTTGACACCAAATTCTTTAGAAAATCAACTTCAACTTGAGGTTGAGTATTCTTCACATTCTCATCAAGGTACATTTTCTTCAATTCTTGAATTTCAGTGGTGTACCTTGATTGAAGGATGTAACTGTCCATACAGTCCTGCTCTAGACTTTTGATTTGGTTCTCATAGGTTAATTCACTTGTTTCATACACATTTATCATGCTTTGTTTCTTGAATCATTCACTTTGTAGATTACCAATTGTCTTTCTCAAAGAATCATTCATTTCAAGTAATTCAAGATTTGTGGGTTTTGAATGTACCTAAGATGAAGAGGACTCAGCTTCATAATAAATATTTTCCATGAAAGCCACATTTGCCTTTTCAATATCTTCATCATGGTTACTCCAGTTAAACACACCATCTTGTTGTGTTTAAGCTAGAGTAACATTCTCTTGATTTCTTGGCTGATTGGTATTATTTATGTTTTGATAGGCAGGAGCATGTGGAGGGACTTGTTGGTTTCTTTGAAAGGGTTGTTGTTGTGGGATCACTTGTTGATGATTTTGATGATGAAAGTTGTTGTTGTTGTTGTTATTGAAGTTCCTCTGTTGACCTTGATTCTGATTTTGATATTGAAACTGATTTCTTTGTTGATTGTTGTTCTGAAATTGCCTTGGCTGATTACATTCTCTAGAAAAGTGTCCTGGTTGTTGACAGTTATAGCATATAGCTTTTTATTTGTCAAAGCCTATTCTATCATTTGGACCAGAGACCAAAGACCTTCCAGTTCTGTTGTACAACCACTAACTTCTCAAGGCTAATATTGCAGCCTGCCACTTCAAATTCATATCCTGCAAGTCATCAGCATCAATTTGTTCAAGATCTTTTTAAACCACACTAGTAGGAATCAAATTTTTGGCCACAAAAGCATTATAAGACTCAGTAAACATGGAGAAGAGAGCTTGATATTCATTTCCATGATTGATATTTGTAACATCCTAAAATTTTCATATTTAATAAAAGAAAGTCGCGTTTAGTTATTGGGTGTAAATAATTAATTAGTATTAACAAAGAAAGGATCATGGACTTGGATTAATTAAGGTGGATTAAAAGGTAATGGGCCTTAGGTCCATGGGCTTTAAGGGATATAAATACCCCCTTAAACTATCTTAAAACCCTAAGTCTCATTTCCATCCTTCCATAATCTCTACACGCACTCAAACACACACATACAACCATATACACGGCCGAGAGAGAGACGCGTGAGATCCGAGACCAAACGAACGCTAGTTGGTGATTAGATCTTTATTATACGAGCTATATACAAGATTTAGAGTTCATAAACAAGCTAACCAAGACCAAACGAACACATAAAGATATGCCTTTGATCTTAAAGTTTACGTTTTTATAAACGTTTAGTCTTGAAACTTGGATCCAGAATAGATCGGGTATAAACAAAACATAAAGTAGTAAACTTGATGTAAAAAACGTACTTAACAGGCTTGTAACCATGAATGGCACGTTTAAAATAAACCCTAGATCTAGTGTTGAACGTTTTTAGCTTAAAGGTCCAAACTTTATGCTTTTCCGGGCCGAGTTTTAACTTAAAATGATCATGGGAATGTTCACGGGATTGGTTAGTATCATATCAAAGGGTTACACGTTGAAACAGAGATGATTATGCTAGTTAAGAACGAACCCGTAGCTGCTGCTACAAGTTTGCTGAGCAAGTTCGCTCACATATAAGTTCTCTTGCTGTTAACTTTGCCGTATATAAGTTCGACTGACATCTAAGTTCACTTATATCTAAGTTCGCTTATGTATAAGTTCACCTGATATCTAAATTCGCTTATATCTAAGTTCTCTTATATATAAATTCGCCTAACATCTAAGTTTACATATATCAAAGTTCGCTTAAATTAAGACCCGGATACATGGCGACCTGTATATGTGCACATATAGGTGTATACACGTGATGGTATGCATTGTAAGGACCTAAGAGATAAAACGCTGGAATGTTAAAATAAAGGAAAACCACAAAAACGCTAAGCTAATACTAGGCCTTTGGATTAAATTAGATGGGTATTGATACGTGTAACTATTATACAGTTAGCAGAGCTCAATTAAAGAAGGGATTAACAACTAACAGAGAAAGAAACAGAGTTCAGGTGAGTTTCTAGCCCCACTTCTGTGTTATGTTTTCGAGGCTGTGTGTATACTCGATGTAATAGTTAATACACTTACCTTAAATGGTAAGTGTATGCCATGTATGATTTATGTGATAGATAATATGTTATGAACATGATTGAAAGCTTGTCAGGACGTGAACGATCTTCGGATATTTCACGTATTGACAAGGGAGGTATGTATATGAAAGATGGATATGTATGATATATATATATATATGTACAACATATGAATATTTATGAATGATTAAATATAGTATATGTACGTTAAGAGTATGTAAAGGCAGTATGTACAAAGATGAAGAAGTAATGGATCAGACCCTAATAATATCTGAGATAGAGAAGAAATGGATCAGACCCTAATAATATCTGAGATAGACAAGAAAGGGATCAGGCCCTTATAATATATGAGATAGATAAGGATAAAAGGATCAAACCCTAATAATATCTGAGATAGAATGGGTAGTAATTATATAGTATGAAAGTATGTATTAAATTATGCATTGAAAGTAAATTAGTAAAGTAGTTATTATGTATCTTCGGATGCATATGGAAGGTAAGCATATGAATTGTATGATGTATGATTAACTAGAACTCACTCAGCGTAGCTGACTTTTAGTATGCACGCAGGTGAGTAGGATGAAGCAGCTCGCTTGAGGGGAACACGTGGCACATGAATAAGAGGCTGACATCTGATGACTCAATATGTTTTATGTTTAATGTTTGTTTATTTTGAAAGACAAGATGCCTGTTAAGACAAGTTATGGATTAATATGTATGCTTTTAGGAAAGTTTTTATATTCCGCGAATGTTTTATTTAACTCTGATGTTTAGAACTATGTGAATGAGTAAATTCAACTTCCAAATGTAGGGCACCGGAAACGGAGCCTTACAATATTTCCAGCAACATATGGAGCATGAACACTAGCCATTGATGAAGTATCACTGTCATCAATCAACTAACATTGAATCTTAACTGTCCATTTTGATTGCGTGGATGACCAACAACAAACACCCTTGGTGTTCCACCACCATATTCACTTGGTTCTTCAATTATGGGAACTTGTTGTTGGTTCTTGGAAGACAGGTTCCCCATTGGTGCAATAAGAGCATTAGCCACTTGGAAGCTTGGCTTGTCTTCTTTAATCATGTTGTTCTCTATCATCTCATGCTCAGCAGCTTGCAAAGGATCATCATCAAGCTTGAAAGTTTGGAAATTAGCTTTTTCCTTGATGAATTTGCTTGCAGTGTAACATTCACCAGTCAAATATGACAATATCTTCTTGTTAAGATCAAAATATGTTATTCCAAGGTTAGTGGTTCTAATTTCATTGACAATAGCCACAAACCTCTGTAACACAGATTTCAACCTTTCTCTTTCTCTGAACTTTAATATGTCTAGTTGTTGCTTCGCTTTGTCCTTCTTGATGTCTTTAAGCTCAGTGATTCCCTCAACCATTTCTAAAATGGCATCAAACATAGCCTTTGCACTAGTGTGATGAGCCACATTAGTTAGTATTTCCCAAGACAGACCCAGTTTTAACATAAACAATGCTCTGTCATCTTTCTTCTTCATTTGTCTTTCAACAGTTTGGTTGTTGTTTGTGCCATCTGGGACATATGGTCCATTTTTTTTTGAGTTCCCATTTCCACATCATTGTAGCACACGACAACCTCAAACAACACCTTCCACTTGATATCGTTTTCCTGTCCTAACAATCTAAAAATTTTGTTAGTAGACACAACTCCAGACATATTTTTGATATTTTAAAAGTATTTTTGAAATGAATATTACTTAAACTTCAAGAAACTTCTGAAAATTTTGAAAACAATCATATATGTGGAATAAATCCTCAGATATGATGAATCTAGATGTATAATAACAGATCTGGACACACAAGGAATGAAATTAAAGTAAATCTAAGTAAAGAACACTTTTACACCTCAATGAAACAGTAGATCTGAGAAAAATGAAAAACAGGGTAGCTGACGTCACAAATTAGTGAAACAGTTGTCAGCTGACGTCATTTTTCATCTTCAAAATCAACAGTTTTCAACACTAATCAGTAAGAGTTCTTCACAAATGCAGCATTACGGCTCTGATACTTTATCACAATTAATCACTCTCGAAACCCACACAAATGTGTCAACAAGAAGGTTACAGAATACAGCTTTCGTGAACAACCAATAAGTATTAATGGCGGAAACACTAATACTTACGTAATTTCTAAATGGACGGAAATGTAACACGCACAAAGAGACTCAAAAAATTTCCATTTAATATTATGAATGATACAAATGAGAAATCGGTTAGGGTTTCCGGGTGGAATGTTTCTATTTTTGGCAGCTTTTTCGTACAAGATAAAGACAACCATCAAATTACAATATTCACTCAGTGTCTGTTGTGTCATAGGCATGCCCTAAAGTTTCCTTAAATAGGTCTGCCCTGACACCTTCTAGAAACCCTAGTCCGTGATTCTTAACATATTCAAATATATTACAAAATATTATAAGTGTAAATAGGTCTTCGAGTAAGCTTATAGCTTTTTTCCTTATCGAGCAGACCTGATAACCATTAAGAGTGCTTGGGAATAGTTCTCTGAGTAAGCTTTACTTAGAATATTTTCCTTGGAAAATATTCATCAAGTAGGTTTCAATCATCATGATAATATCAAACTTTGCTCGATATGTATCCTACGAGCAAACTTGTTCTTTTTGGGTCCCTTCAACCTTTTTTTCTTTTAACTTATTAAACAAGTTCAAGTGTGCTTGTGACACTGTAGCTTGATCGAGGTTGAACCTTGCTCGTTAGAAGTCCTTAGAGTAATTTCTTCATTAACTTCCTTCAAGTTTGCTTGGACCACTATTT
Organism: Bidens hawaiensis; assembly: GCF_021521415.1. Taxonomy (NCBI): domain Eukaryota; kingdom Viridiplantae; phylum Streptophyta; class Magnoliopsida; order Asterales; family Asteraceae; genus Bidens; species Bidens hawaiensis. The sequence continues at coordinate 4,211 of NW_027497130.1, read as the reverse complement.
ATTAACAAACTATGCTCGATCCACCAAATTACTTTGTTTTAGCATGGTTTAGTCAAGGGTTTGCTCTGAAACCAATCTTGCTTGACTTAAAGAACAACCTTACTTGATGAAGAGTAGCTTGCTCGATCTAACACTTTGAAGGCTTCAAGAAGATAACCTTGATTGTTTGGGCAAAATACCTTGCTTAACTAAGTTTAAGCTTTCTCGAATGCCTAAGTTTGCTCGGTTTCTATACTTAGCCATTTTCCAAGAAGGTTGAGAAGATTCCAATCTTCCTTAGTCAATAACCTTGCTCATTTGGGCAAAATACCTTGCTTGACTAAGTTTAAGCTTGCTCAGATGCCTAAGTTTGCTCGGTTTCCATACTTAGCCATTTTCCAATGAGGTTGAGAAGATTCCAATCTTCCTTAGTCATTTTCTCATCCCTACAAATACAAATATTACATAATAAACCCATAAGACCTAGCATTAGACATTAATGCTCTAACAATATTTAACCATAACTGTTTATCCTTGTGTGTATAGCAGTTTGACTAACTTGCTATTTGATTATTGTCTTTATTTTAACGCATTTTGGAGAAGTTCGTCATTTATAGTATGATCATGCGACTATCTTTGGCAACCGATATCCATTTATAGGGCAACGGTTTAGTCACTGCTTGGTTACCAATGTCCTTTAATGGAATTGATTGAGCCCTTTCTTTATGGTTTGACTGATTGTTTATGTGCTATGGCTTAATTGTTTATCTCACAGGAACAGTTTGCACTTTTATTTATTATTATTATAGTGTCTTAAATATAGTGTTATACTTACTCAACCTAGTGTTGACAAAACCTATTGTATTTTTAACGCATATGCAGGTTATCGTGTGATCTGATTCTCAAGTTGTTTGAAGAACTTAGGATTGCGTGCTTGAGAGAAGAAACAAGAACATTAAATTTTATTTTGTCCTTACTTGTTCTATTTATGAAATCATGTGCTTTGATTTATTAAAATTAAATAATAGACATTGTCATTTTAAATATTGCATGATAGTACCTTGAGAGCTGTGAGCAATCAGCTCATGCCCCGTCATTTAAGCCTTAGGTTGGGGTGTGACAACTTCAACCCACTGATATATGGTCAAAGTTTCTATTGATGATAGAACATAAATATTTTATGTTGATAATAAATTTCATTTCAAAACATCAAACTTTTGAGGTTGAAAATTGGACTTACATGCCACGCAGTTCGGTTTTACATGCCTTACATTCAAGGTGTTTAGGACTTATAATGATACCCCACCTTTGTAGTTCTAGTTTGATCCCTTGAGTTTGGATTTTTATCAACTTTTGGTTGATTTGTAATCTTTTTTTTCGTTGTCATATGTAAAAATTATTCATTTTGGTTGACCAAACACTAACAGGCTTATGTATGACTGAATAATTACTTATCTGCCTATCATTGGATAGATGTATATTGAGACATGCATATTTCTTCACAATGTATCTCCACATTAAGTTTAGCAATGTCAATTAGTTTATATCACCTCAGTTTTTACACATCTGAAAAACTACCATACATATTAATGACTGCACTAATAGCCATTTTAGCCTAATAAATCTAGATGAACAGTGTAAATACCCAATATACCTATTATTTCCCATAAGATTGGATAAAATTTTCATTTGAAAACCCTTTTAAGCTTCTATAAAGCATATAAATGAATAATCTTATCATATCTCTAATATACCAAAAGTTTTGCTTTAGATAAAAAACATTTGACTGTTTAGAAAACTCATTTGATTTATCATTCACTAATATTGGTTTCAAGAAAAGAGACAATTTTGATGCAAAAACCAATTCAATCCTAATACAAACTCAATCACATGATCAGTAGTTACAAATTTGCACAAATGCAAGAAAGCAAGCATGTACCATAGTCATTTTAAAACGCACATGCGTAAACCTACTAGTTATGCAAGTGTAGAATGCATAATCATGTCAAAACTTTCACATTGCAATCATGATCAAGCAAGCAGAGTAATCATTTCAAATGAACACACAGGAAAACTTAGAGATACAATTCAATTTATCATTAAGCGCAATAAAACATCATATTCAAGCATCACATTCATATATAATCAGGTCAGCACACAGCAATCATTCACATAATCACATAAAAAATAGAGAACTCTTAAGGCCTTGATAGAGATAGCCAGTTAGCGCAATGAGCATATTTCATCAATTAGACTTCATCAGAGTTTAAAATGCCTAAAGCCTTTAACAGAAAATTGAATCTAGTTTTGTCAAGTGGCTTGGTGAACAAATCTGCTAAGTTATCACTAGTTTCAACACTTTTCATTTCTGTCAAGCCTTCCTCATTACAATCTCCAATAAAATGATGTTTAATTTCAATATGTTTGGTTTTTGAGTGTTGGACAGGGTTTCTTACAATAAACATAGCAGCAGTGCTGTCAATGAGAATAGGGGTATTTAGAAAATTCAAACTATAGTCCAACAGTTGATTCTGAATCCATGACACTAGTTTATTACCCAAGAACTGGACACTTTAGTTTTCGTCTTGCATTCCATGACACTAGTCTATTACCCAAGAACTGACGTCCCCATGAGGTAGACTTTCTACTCATATTGCAGACATCTTAGTCACTGTCTGTGTATGTATGTAGATAAAATGCTCTATTCTTTGGATACCAAATCCACAGGTTTGGCTTTCCCTTTTGATATATGAAGATCCTATTCACAACCATCATGTTAGAAACTTTGGGATTGGATTGAAATCTTTCACATATACATACAGCAAACATGATGTCAGGCCTAGATGTAGTAAGATACATTAGTGATCCAATCTTGGCTCTGTACTCATGTTTGTTTACAGGCTCCCCCTTTTCTTCAGCAATCATTTTCTCATGTGTGTCCATTGAAGTTGAGGTTGTCTTCACATCGTGGAATTTGAACTTTTCAAGATTTCATTTACATACTTGGATTGGTTAATGAATAGTCCATCCTTTTTCTGTTGAACATGCAACCCAAGGAAGGAATTCATCTCTCCCACTAAACTCATGCTATATTTTAACTTCATTACACCCTCAAATTCCTTACAGGTGTCTTAATTAGTAGATCCAAAAATGATGTCATCAACATACATTTGTACCAACAAAAAGACTCTTTCTTTTTTTTTATAGAATAACGTATTTTCCATAGCTCCTCTGTTGAAGCCACTAGCGAGAAGATGGTTTGATAACTCATCATACCAAGCTCTTGGAGCTTGATGTAACCCATACAAGGTTTTTCTAAGCTTATACACCTTTGTAGATACTTATGGTCTTCAAAGCATGGAGATTAAGTCACAAAAACCTTCTCATCCATCTTTCCATTTAAGAAAACATATTTGACATCCAACTGGTAAAGCTTCATGTTCTTTGATGCTGCATATGCTAGTAAGATTCTAATTGCTTCTAATCTTACAACCGGGGCCAACACTTCTTCAAAATCAATAGCCTCTTCTTGCAAGTAACCAAGGGCTACAAGTATGGCCTTGTTTTCACCATAATCCCTCTCTCATCTCTCTGATTCCTGAAAACCCATTTAGTGCCTATAGCATATTTTCCTCTTGGCTTATCTACCAGTCCCCAGACTTGCAAATATCTGAAATGTGCCAGCTCATAGTGCGTTGCTTCTACCCAACTGATGTAAATCAGTACATGAACAATGTTCTTTGGTTTAGTTTGACATAGCAAGTAGGAATATAGATAGATATTTGCATTTTCAAATGCACTTATGGTAACACTCTCATGCAGGTCACCAATGATATTCTCAATAGGATGATTTCTTTGAACTGAAGAGGTTTGGATGATTGAACTTGTAGTCAGATCAGGTCAAAGTTTGAAACATTCAAATCTGGTTCATCAACATTCAAATCTGGTTCATCAACATTCAAATCAGGTTCAACAGTGTTTTGATTTGAGTGTTGGATGTTCAAGCATCATTAATTGAAATATTGAGATTTTCGAATAATGATTCAAACATAGTTTGAGTATCATGTTGAGTTTTTCCTATAGGATATTCAGTTGGATCTTTAGTAGCTACATATTGATCTAATTCCTGAGACTCAACATGTTTCTCAAACTCTTCATTATCAATTGAATCTTCCTTTGAAATGTAAACTCAGTGTCGTCATTAGCAACTTTGGACCATAATTTGCCCAAAT
>NW_027497129.1:0-96080 GCF_021521415.1 Bidens hawaiensis | reverse complement strand
GAAATAGTCAACACATGTGTATCACAATCAAGTTGTGCACCTTCAAATATCCACCTTCATTGTGGTTGGGTTGCTCAGCAAACCTAGTCAACCCAAAACTCTTCAAGAGACTTTCTTATGACGAATATTTGGCCTATTTGAGCTCTTTTTCATAGACAAAGTCAAATTTACCCAAAATATAACCGATTATGTAAATATTTTGTCAATGTAAAACCCATTAATCATGGAAGATCAATAAATAAACCAAATGTAGTGTAGGCCCTAGCAGAATCTAGCATGCTTAAAGCCTTAAAGGAGATGGGATACTTGACCATTATTGACCAAACAATCGTCAGAGGAAAATCTCTTGAAGAGTTTTAGGTTGACTAGGTTTGCTGAGGCAAACCAACCACAATGAAGGTGCGCAACTTGATTGTGATACACTTGTGTTGACTACTTCGATAATGTATTTTGGTATCCCAGTTGTTGACACTGTGCTTTGTGAGATGCTCAAGTCTCTGGACGTACAAGTTGACCATGTTTAACCAAATTCATATGGAAATTTGTTAGTTATATGTGCACATGTTAATTCTACCAATCACATTTTTAGTTGTGCCTTTGTGACAGAAAGAACCCATTTTATAAATCTGGTGTCAAATGAGTAAATTTTGTATAACGTGCGCTTTATCTAAGTTATACCTTGTATTACATGCTTAGTTGTATCCTTGGCAAATTACAACTAGCATTCCTAAAACAGAAATCAATACTGAAACAGAGACAAAACCCAAGTTGGCAATTACATGATTATATATTATGTTGTGTGAAGTGCAAGTATTCTATTTATCAAATTCATGCCATTTGAGTAATGCAGTCAATTTTACATAATGAATAATAGAGACAAAACCCAAATTGGCAATTACATGATTATATATTATGTTGTGTGAAGTGCAAGTATTCTATTTATCAAATTCATGCCATTTGAGTAATGCAGTCAATTTTACATAATGAATAATATCATGTGACCAGTTGTACTGTGTGCATGTTTACAAGTATCTTGCCAAGATTTTAATTTTTAATTGAAACACAAGGAAAATATAAAAAAAAGGATAGATGCCAAATACTTATTTTGAAGGGAAATGTTAAATTTATTAAATGACAAAAGGATATGTTGTGTAGAGTATTCAAGACTGGTTGTACCACGTGCATATCCAGTTGTAGCTTGTCAAGATTCATACAACCATTCCTACTAGTGGTAGACTAAATGCATGTTTAGTTGTAACTTACCAAAATTCAACTACAATCGATCGTTGTTGCTACTTGTTGGCTGGTGTGGAAGGCGAGGTACTAAAAAGTGTTTGCCAATAACCTGATTTCATTAGCAAACGCGAGTGTTTATTTATGGCTCCAACAAAAAACAAACTATCCAAACATTGTACCGCCATATGCATCCCTAGTTGTATTCTAATTCTTCATAGAAAAAAAAATTGAAAACTTTACCTTGAAAAAGAAGCTTTCTGTGAGTATGGGATGAGTCTTGTGAGCTTGTTTTATTTATGTTGTAATCTCTCAAATTGATACTATGCAAATTCTTGTTTGATGAATATGAACCACCTGATCGATCGGTAAACATTGTGAAATTAAAAACAGTCACAAGTTTCAAATATATGTTCTTTGATGTCAACACCCCGATCAAAGGCGGCGGAACATGCCGGGGTGCAACGTGATTGGACAAATACACAAGACACTATTAAAGTGACAATATTTAATCAACTCATTAATTTCATTCAATCACCAAAGTAACACATATTGTTCATACAAATAACATCAAAACATAAGAAATAGATATTGTTCATTCTTCTAATAACCTAACGATATCAAAATAGAATAACGTCTTCAAACTCCAACTCAAGTAATAATCAAACCTGTAACATGCATAAAATAACATTTGTCAACACGTATGTTGGTGAGCAATTTCATAGTTTTAAGTATATATAATATGAGTGAAATCCACAAACGTATATGAGACTATAAATAAAAGCATCAAACATGGTATATAAAACATATGTAAATGAGGATCCTTTCTAATCGGTAAGAATACCGACATACTTGGAAAATGAGGCCCTATTCTACTAGCACAAGGCTAAGTAGTTAGGGGAGCGTATGATCATACTTAATGAGGCTCAACAACAACATAAAAATAAACACTCGCGCACGTAAAGCATATGAGACATATAACACACAATAGAGCAAGTATTCTAGCATCATATACCCTAAAGTTTGTGGTTTGATAAATCAGTATAATATAAATCATTTTTGTTTGAATAAGTATGCATGTTACCCCCAAAAGATAAAAGTGAAAACGGGGGAAGAAATGTACTCACGTTAACTAAGTAACTTGAAAGATTGATTCGTGAATAATCGGAGATCGGGTTTAACGAGCAAGACCTAGATTAAACGGGTCTTAAGTTAGTAGGTAGTCTTGGAAGGGTTTAAAATAAAATATGACAAGTAAAGTAAATAAATGAAGTTTATGGTTTAAAAATGTAAATACTTGTGAAATTAAAGACATGTTCTAAAAATTAAGTTTACTCGAAACCGGGTCTTGGTATTTCATTCATAATTATTACTCAACCTATGTTAAGTAACTTATGTGGGTTATAATGCACTAATGCAAGACCCTTTGGGTATATGAACACAAAAACAAGGTTTTAATCGAGTGTTCGGATTTGTTAACTTGGGTCTAGATAATTAACTAAACTCAAAGTTAACTTTCCAAAATGTTTTGAGATAACTCAATAAAATCGAAAGACTTAACCAAGTATATAGTTCTATTATGAAGAACCTTAACGTCCGTTAAGTGTGTATTTGGTATCACCGGTCCAAGTTGTTATAAGATCAAGTTGGATACCGACACACCAAGTAAGTTGATAAAACACTTAAAATTAGTTTAAAATACATTCTTGAAGAAAGGATGAGTTTCGATGGCCAAAAACACACTTGTTTGTCTTAGGCAAGTGAACTCGGTTTAGTTCGGTTTTGGTTCGGTCCTTTGACTCGGAATGATACCGAGGATGGTTGCCACATACCCAAATACCATAGAACTATCAAAATGGTTTTAGAAGTTACAAGGTTCAAATCTTTCATAAACATGTTTATTTAACTATTTTAAACAAAACTATTTAAAACAAAAGCTAGTAAACAAGAGTTCGGTCTTGGTTCGGTCTTGATTCGGGTCTAATCTCGGGACGAAACCGAGACTAGTGACTTCATACCCAATGTGACATCTGCCCCGATCCGACCCGACCCAGGTACCCGTTTCTCTGATCCGATCTCTTTCTTTTATGATTTAATATTTATTTATACTTATATTTTACTTTTTAATAATAATAATATTTTCCTTCCCGCTTCTTGTCTCTCTTTCTTTCCGCCGTCCCGTCCCTCTTCTTCTCTCTTTCCGCCTTCTTTTCCCTCTTGTCGCCGTCCCGCCCTTAAGCCTTGAACCCCTAACTGTCCTTTGTTCCTTCCCGCCTAAGGTTGTCTGCGCAGCTCCACGCGCCAGACTCCTTACAAGGAAGCCTGCGTGAAGACCACCTGTTACTGCGATACGCGAGACGAACTGTCCCCGCAGCGCGCTAAGGATTTTAGTTCTTCCCGCGGCGCGCTATGGATACCGTTCTTCCCGCGACGCGCTAAGGAATATAGTTCTTCTCGCGACGCGCTTAGAATTGAAGTTCTTCCCGCGGCGCGCTTAGAAATGTAGTTCTTCCCGCGACGCGTTAAGGTTGGTTCTGTCTGCCTTCGCGCTCGCGCACTCTTGACCTTCTGTGTCTGCCTTCGCGCTCAAGCTTTCTCGCGCTATGTCTTGAGTCTTTTCTTCTGTTTAATCCAGCCGTTTACTTTTGTGTTGTCTTATCTTCTGTGCTGTTGACCTGACCTATCTTATGTCTGAAAAGCCACTTTTGGCGCAGCATGCGCACCAACCCCATTGGTTGACAGAAAAAGTGACTGACATTATCTTTTGAGATCTGCTTTTCCATGCTTGACCTGTACTTTTATCTGACCCGCCCATGCCTGTTTACTGTTACCTGTCAGCTTTTCCTTTGCCCCCTGCAGCTGCCATATCTTTTGATATCTTTTGCTTTTGGAATCTTTTACTTTTTGGAGATCTTTTCCCCTTTTCTAGGGATTGTGTTCCCTAGGGTTTCCCTATAAATAATAATGTTAATTTCCTAACACTACACACACAAAGCACTTAAACTCTCCTGTTCTCTCTTGCTCCTTGCCGTTGTTCTTCCTCTGCCGTCTCCTCTCTCTTTGCCTTCGTCTTCTATCCTGTTCTGCCCTGCTTTTCCGGTAATATATATTATATATAATAATTTACTTATTAATTATGCTAACTTATAATCAAGACTTAAAACAAATCATTAAAACAATAATCTTATTTATAGGTTAACTTGTGCTTGTTTAAAGTTGGTTCTTGCATTATCTTTCAACGCATCTTTATCAAGTGAGTAATCTCGTACCTAATCCCTTTTTATTTTAATGTTTTGGGATGTTCATGTGTTCGTACAAACTTAGAGTCTTAATCTGTTTATGAACTTTAGTCGCGCAGTATCCCATGTGTTGAGGACGTAGACTTGGCTGTTTATTTGTATGTGTTGATCATTAACCGTCTTGTCGGTCTATTCCGCAGTTCTCATGGTACCATTAGATGAACACGGGAGAACTATCGTTTATGATTTTCTCTTTTGTTTACACTTGCACAGTCTTTCTTGTTTGTGAGCTCAATCGTGAGCACTGGCAGTCTATGAGTATGAATCTTAGAGTTGGTCCCGATCGGATTACACCCTTGTTGAAAACCAGACATACGCATGTTGCGCGCAGATTTTATTGTTATCTATGTATTGTATTAAACTTGATTTCTCACCAACACGCAAGTGTTTGACGTTTATTTTAACACATGTTCAGGGTTGCAGTAGCTGTTTTGGAGTTCGAGGACACGTAGGAAGTTTTCTTTATTTTTGGACCTAGATTAAAATGTATCAAGACAAGTTATTGCTGTTCGAATATTATGATTTATAATATATTGATTTATGATGATTTATGTTATCTTGTCTACTTTGCGCGTGCGCGAATGAATATATTTATTAAATATTGACACCAATAGTGTCACGAGTAATGAAACAATATGTGACGCCCCGATGTATAATCCGCCTTTGGTCGGGGTGTTACAGATTGGTATCAGAGCTCGTTGACTTTAGGATAGGTGGTTAGACGTAACGGCCTAGAATACCTAAGAGTCCTTTCTCGCGCATGAGAGAAATCTCATGTTTGCGCGCTTATTGTTAATTACTCGTTATTTATGAATATGCTCGCGCCTGCGCAGTATATGATTTTATGTTTTATTCCGCGATATTTCGATTTTTGTTGAATTACGATTTTTATTGATTTTACTTACATATTCGTTTGTTGGATTTGAAAATCCGAAAAGTCATGGTGATACATGAATAGTTGATTTTCAATTCCCATTTACGATTATGTTCTGAGGTTGGAGACTTGAAAAGTCATGGTGATACATGAATTGTCAACCTCCAATACTCATTTTCTTGTATATTTTATATTGAAGATTGAAAAGTCATGGTGATACATGAATCGTCAATCTCCAATACTCGTTTGCTCGTATATTTTAAATTGGGAATTCGGAAAGTCATGGTGATACATGAATTGTCGATTCTTGATTCGAATTTGTTACCTTTATTAAGTCTGCAATTAGGGTCATTTATTTTACTTTAACTTTTGACAGTAACTGACTCCGCGAAACCAAGCTTTTCGAGGTTATACTTTGCGCTAAAACCAAGATATTAACTAAAAATTAAAACTTTTATAGAATGCCTCCGCTATCAGCTCGCCATCTCAAGAAGAAAGAAGCCGCGCGCAGACGTTCGCTGCAACGTTCCCAGGAAATGGCCGCCGCAATAGCCCAAGCCTTAAACCAAAACAATGCTAACACCTCTGGTTACAACATTAAGTCCTTTAACGCGGGTAACCCTCCAAAGTTCACAGGTCTTGAAGGAGCCACCGTGATGCTCCAGTGGCTTGAGAAAATAGAAAACACTTTCCTCCACACCCAATGCCCCTCAGACAGACGAACCCTATATGCCTCTAGTGTCCTGGAATCAAGGGCGCTTACATGGTGGAATGGAGTAGCTCATGCGTGTGGCGCAGAAGCTGCTTCTAGCATGCTCTGGGAGGAATTTAAGGATCTCTTGACGCGAGAATTCTGCCCTCCCAACGAAGTTAAGCGCCTGGAGGAGGAATTCTGGAACTTGAAACAGTACAGCGGTGAAGCGCGCGGGTACGCGACGCGCTTCCATGAACTAAGCCTGCTTGTCCCTCATCTTGTTACCCCTTCCCGCCGAGCCATAGAGAAATTCCTTGGGGGTCTCCCCATGGAAATTCAAGATTCTGTATGGGCCAGAAACCCACTAACCCTCTCTGACGCCATCGAGTTGGCCGCTGTGCTCAGCGACAACCATGTCAGAGCAGGAACCCTGTTCCTGCGGGGAACTGAGAAGACCAAACCCACCAAAACTGTCCCTGAACCCGCAGAAACCAAACCAGAACCCTCAAACCATAACCAGAAACGTAGGCGCAGACAAGTCTACGCGCTTACCAGCCCGCCCATAGTCCAGCAACCCGCCTACCAACCTCTAGTATACGCCCCTCAACCCCTGTCAGCCTACCCAACTCCCCCTGTAGTCCACAACTATGCCCTAACCAATCCCGCACTCCCTGCCCCGCCAACTAAGAAACCCTACACAGGAAACCACCCCTTTTGCCCAACCTGTAGACTCCACCACCCACCTCAAGTCCCATGTCGACTTTGTAACCGATGTGGCCGCGCTGGTCACCTTGCAGAAAACTGTAGAGTCCTTCCCGCCAATCCAATTGCGCCAACACCACCAGTCTACCCGCAGAACCCACAACCAACCTACCAAAACCCACGACCCAGATCGTGCTTCAACTGCGGTGATCCCAGTCATTTCCGGAACGCATGCCCGAGGCTACAAGTTCAGATTACGCAAGCGAATCCGGTGAACCAAATTTCCAACCAAGCGACGCGCGGACGAGCTTTTAACATAACCGCGCACCAAGCGCAAGCGAATAATGACGTAGTTAATGGTACATTTTTGCTTAACGGATTTTATGCTTCTGTACTTTTTGATACTGGCGCCGATCGAAGTTTTATTTCTCGCGCGTTTGAGCAGAAGCTTGCGCGACCGCGCAACGATTTAAAAGAAAATTTTTCAGTTGAATTGGCTAATGGCGAAACTGTTTTAATTAACTCCGTGATTAAAGATTGCACGCTTAACCTTAACGAAAACGATTTTCTGATCGACCTCATCCCCATGCCTCTTGGAAGCTTTGATGTTATCATTGGTATGGACTGGCTTACGCATAATCGCGCCGAAGTTATTTGCGCCAAGAAGATGATTCGCATACCTCGAGAAAATGGTGATCTTCATATCTACGGCGAGAAACCCTCCCGCGGTCTTAAACTTATGTCTTGCGCCGAAGCCCGAAGGCTCATGCGGAAAAGGTGTATTGCATTCTTAGCCCATGTGGTTAAACCTGCTAAAGAAAAGAAGCTTCGCGATATCCCTGTTGTGCGTGATTTCCCTGAAGTTTTTCCTGATGATCTTCCTGGTATCCCTCCCGCTCGTGAAGTCGAGTTTCGTGTTGATCTTGTCCCTGGTGCTTCCCCCGTAGCCAAATCTCCTTACCGTCTTGCGCCCGCTGAGATGCAAGAATTGGCAAGCCAATTTCAAGAGTTGACTGCTAAAGGATTCATCCGCCCTAGCTCTTCGCCCTGGGGTGCTCCGGTGTTGTTCGTTAAAAAGAAAGATGGATCGTTTCGCATGTGTATTGATTACCGCGAGTTGAACAAACTCACCATTAAGAACCGGTATCCCTTACCGCGCATTGACGACCTCTTTGATCAACTCCAAGGTGCCTCTTGTTTTTCCAAGATTGATCTCCGCTCTGGCTATCACCAGTTGCGCATCCGCGATGAAGATGTTCCGAAGACTGCTTTTCGAACTCGTTATGGCCATTTTGAATTCTTGGTCATGTCCTTCGGTTTAACCAACGCACCCGCCGTTTTCATGGATCTAATGAATCGGGTGTGTAGGCCTTTCTTGGATAAATTCGTGATTGTGTTTATCGATGACGTTCTGATTTATTCTAAGACCAAGGCCGAGCATGAGCAACATCTTCGATTGGTATTGCAAAAGCTTCGAACCGAGCAGCTCTTTGCCAAGCTCTCCAAGTGTGAATTCTGGTCTGATGAAGTACAGTTTCTTGGCCATGTTGTGAACAAGATGGGTATTCATGTCGACCCATCCAAAATTGAAGCAATCAAGAACTGGATTACGCCGACCACTCCTACCGAGATCCGTTCCTTTCTGGGCTTAGCTGGTTATTACCGGCGCTTCATTTCGAACTTCTCGAAGATCGCTTTGCCTTTAACAGCTCTAACGCACAAAGGTAAACCGTATATTTGGGGCTCGAAGCAAGAAGAAGCCTTTCTAACGCTCAAGCGTTTGTTGTGTGAAGCTCCTGTCCTTGCGCTACCTGAGGGTAATGATGATTTTGTCGTGTACTGCGATGCCTCCAACCAAGGTCTCGGTTGTGTTCTTATGCAACGAGGCAAGGTTATCGCTTACGCATCGAGGCAACTCAAGGTTCACGAGAAGAATTATACAACTCACGACCTCGAACTAGGCGCAGTTGTTTTTGCCTTGAAGATCTGGAGACACTACCTTTATGGTACTAAGTGTATCATCTACACTGACCATAAAAGCCTTCAGCATATCTTTGATCAGATGGAACTTAACATGAGACAACGCCGATGGAACGAACTCATCAGCGATTACGATTGTGAGATCCGGTATCATCCTGGTAAGGCTAATGTGGTAGCCGATGCGCTCAGCCGCAAACCCTGCCAGCTTAACTGTATCTTGCCGCGCACGCAGATTCACTTCGCGCCGATCCAAAGCAACCTTGAATCGCGCATTCGTGACGTGCAGCGCGCATCCATCAGTAATGGTAACCTTCGCGCCGAGTTAGCGTGTGGCGCGGAAGCACATTTTGTGCCCAATCTGAGTGGGATTCTCTGCTATCTTAATCGCATCTGGATTCCCTTTGATGAGAATCTTCGCGCTGATATTCTGAATGAAGCGCATAAATCTCGGTATTCTATTCATCCTGGCGCTGATAAGATGTACAAGGATTTGCGCATTACTTATTGGTGGCCCGGTATGAAAGAGGATATTGCTGTGTTCGTAGCTAAATGCCTGACTTGTTCTAAGGTAAAAGCTGAACACCAACGCCCATCTGGTTTGCTCGAACAACCAGAAATTCCTACGTGGAAATGGGAATGTGTAGCGATGGACTTTATTACCAAGTTACCTTTGACAGCAAGCAAACATGATAGCATTTGGGTAATAGTGGATCGTTTGACTAAGTCTGCTCACTTTCTGCCCATTCGTGAAAACTACCGTGTTGAGCAACTCGCGCAGCTTTATGTCAAGGAAATTGTCTGCCGCCATGGTACTCCTTTGAGCATCATATCCGATCGCGATGGTCGTTTTATATCTCGCTTTTGGAAATCTCTCCAATCTGCGCTAGGAACTCGCTTGGACATGAGTACGGCATATCATCCTCAGACTGACGGTCAGTCTGAGCGAACTATTCAAACTCTTGAGGATATGCTCCGATCTAGTGTTCTTGATTTTGGAGGTAATTGGGATTCGCACCTGCCTTTGATCGAGTTCTCTTATAATAACAGCTATCATTCCAGTATCGGTATGGCCCCATTTGAAGCACTTTACGGTCGTAAGTGCCGCTCCCCGATTTGTTGGAGCGAAGTGGGAGAAGCTCAAATCACAGGACCCGAACTTGTTCAAGAGACAACCGATAAAATCTCCAAGATCCGTGATCATCTGCTGACTGCCAGAAGCCGACAGAAGAGTTACGCAGATCGCAGGCGAAAGCCTCTCGAATTTCAAGTTGGTGATCTTGTTCTCCTCAAAGTGTCGCCCTGGAAGGGTGTTTTCCTCTTTGGGAAGAAAGGTAAGCTTGCTCCTCGATATGTTGGACCATTTAAGATTCTCGCGCGTGTAGGAAAAGTTGCCTACAGACTTGACCTGCCGCCCGCGCTCAGTAATGTGCATCCAACGTTCCATGTATCCAATCTCAAGAAGTGTTTAGCCGACGAGAACCTTCACATTCCACTTGATGAAGTTCAAGTTGATGAATCCATGCATTTCGTTGAGAAGCCTGTTGAGATTATGGATCGCGAGGTTAAGCAAACCAAGCGCAGTCGCATCCCTATCGTGAAAGTTCGCTGGGAGTCCAAGCGCGGAGCCGAGTTTACATGGGAAAGGGAAGATCAAACGAAGATCAAGTACCCGCACCTGTTCTCTGCGCAACCTACTTCGAGATAAATTTCGGGAAGAAATTTCTTAAAGTAGGGGAGACTGTGACATCTGCCCCGATCCGACCCGACCCAGGTACCCGTTTCTCTGATCCGATCTCTTTCTTTTATGATTTAATATTTATTTATACTTATATTTTACTTTTTAATAATAATAATATTTTCCTTCCCGCTTCTTGTCTCTCTTTCTTTCCGCCGTCCCGTCCCTCTTCTTCTCTCTTTCCGCCTTCTTTTCCCTCTTGTCGCCGTCCCGCCCTTAAGCCTTGAACCCCTAACTGTCCTTTGTTCCTTCCCGCCTAAGGTTGTCTGCGCAGCTCCACGCGCCAGACTCCTTACAAGGAAGCCTGCGTGAAGACCACCTGTTACTGCGATACGCGAGACGAACTGTCCCCGCAGCGCGCTAAGGATTTTAGTTCTTCCCGCGGCGCGCTATGGATACCGTTCTTCCCGCGACGCGCTAAGGAATATATTTCTTCTCGCGACGCGCTTAGAATTGAAGTTCTTCCCGCGGCGCGCTTTGAAATGTAGTTCTTCCCGCGACGCGTTAAGGTTGGTTCTGTCTGCCTTCGCGCTCGCGCACTCTTGACCTTCTGTGTCTGCCTTCGCGCTCAAGCTTTCTCGCGCTATGTCTTGAGTCTTTTCTTCTGTTTAATCCAGCCGTTTACTTTTGAGTTGTCTTATCTTCTGTGCTGTTGACCTGACCTATCTTATGTCTGAAAAGCCACTTTTGGCGCAGCATGCGCACCAACCCCATTGGTTGACAGAAAAAGTGACTGACATTATCTTTTGAGATCTGCTTTTCCATGCTTGACCTGTACCTTTATCTGACCCGCCCATGCCTGTTTACTGTTACCTGTCAGCTTTTCCTTTGCCCCCTGCAGCTGCCATATCTTTTGATATCTTTTGCTTTTGGAATCTTTTACTTTTTGGAGATCTTTTCCCCTTTTCTAGGGATTGTGTTCCCTAGGGTTTCCCTATAAATAATAATGTTAATTTCCTAACACTACACACACAAAGCACTTAAACTCTCCTGTTCTCTCTTGCTCCTTGCCGTTGTTCTTCCTCTGCCGTCTCCTCTCTCTTTGCCTTCGTCTTCTATCCTGTTCTGCCCTGCTTTTCCGGTAATATATATATTATATATAATAATTTACTTATTAATTATGCTAACTTATAATCAAGACTTAAAACAAATCATTAAAACAATAATCTTATTTATAGGTTAACTTGTGCTTGTTTAAAGTTGGTTCTTGCATTATCTTTCAACGCATCTTTATCAAGTGAGTAATCTCGTACCTAATCCCTTTTTATTTTAATGTTTTGGGATGTTCATGTGTTCGTACAAACTTAGAGTCTTAATCTGTTTATGAACTTTAGTCGCGCAGTATCCCATGTGTTGAGGACGTAGACTTGGCTGTTTATTTGTATGTGTGGATCATTAACCGTCTTGTCAGTCTATTCCGCAGTTCTCATGGTACCATTAGATGAACACGGGAGAACTATCGTTTATGATTTTCTCTTTTGTTTACACTTGCACAGTCTTTCTTGTTTGTGAGCTCAATCGTGAGCACTGGCAGTCTATGAGTATGAATCTTAGAGTTGGTCCCGATCGGATTACACCCTTGTTGAAAACCAGACATACACATGTTGCGCGCAGATTTTATTGTTATCTATGTATTGTATTAAACTTGATTTCTCACCAACACAGAAGTGTTTGACGTTTATTTTAACACATGTTCAGGGTTGCAGTAGCTGTTTTGGAGCTCGAGGACACGTAGGAAGTTTTCTTTATTTTTGGACCTAGATTAAAATGTATCAAGACAAGTTATTGCTGTTCGAATATTATGATTTATAATATATTGATTTATGATGATTTATGTTATCTTGTCTACTTTGCGCGTGCGCGAATGAATATATTTATTAAATATTGACACCAATAGTGTCACGAGTAATGAAACAATATGTGACGCCCCGATGTATAATCCGCCTTTGGTCGGGGTGTTACACCCAACACCATGGAACTCTTTAAACATGAATTAAAACTAAACTACGTACAATATAAACAAAAGCATTAAAGGGAAATAGTATAAACAAGACTAGTAAATAAGAGTTTGGTCTTGGTTCGGTCTTGATTCGGGTCTAATCTCGGGATAAAACCGAGACTAGTGACTTCATAACCAATACCACGAAACTCTTTAAACATGAATTAAAAACTAAACTACTTACAATATGAACAAGACTAGAAAAGCATTAAAGGAAAATAGTATAAACAAGAACTACAAAGAGTTCTCCATGTAGCCTTGCCTTGTAGCATATCACCTCCCGAAGAAGATGAAAGCCGAAGGAAACAAGGGGTGCATATTATATATATGTTGTGCCACAAGATATGAATTAATAAGTAACAAACAAGAATTAAAGAAGGTTACTGCTTGATTATTAAGAACCTTAGAGGTTAGAGATATGAACTTTATTTGGGAGAGAAAGAAGATGAATGAGCAAAGAATAATGAAGATAATGGGGTTGTTTATATAGGGAAGGAGTCAAACTTGTTTTCCTTGTTTTATATCAATACTTGCATGTGTTTTTTTTTAAAAGGTTTAAATAATACAATCTAGTAACAAATCCAAAAGGTAAGAGATGATTATGAAACATAAAAATCCAACATTTTATATTAGTGAAAGATTTGGTTTACAAATAGGGTCGGGTTTTGATACAAATACAAATACAAAAAGATCAAAAATGACGAATGTTACAGTCTTCCCTACTTTAAGAAATTTCGTCCCGAAATTAAGAAGAATTCGTAATAAATAAGTGTGGGTACTTTTCCTTCATCTCGTCTTCTCGTTCACAAGTAAATTCAGCCGCCACGCCGTGATTCCCAACGGACGTTAACTAAACGGATGTGGCTACGTTTGGTTCGTTTCTCATTGCAGTCCACGATTTCAACGTGTTTTTCGATCATTTGCAAGGTTTCATCGATACGTACTTCGTCGAGAGGTATATGGAGGTTACCTTCGGCTAAGCACTTTTTGAGGTTTGAGACATGAAAGGTGGGATGAACACCGGCAAGTTCTTGCGGTAAATCGAGTTTATAAGCCACTTTTCCAATCCTTTCGAGGATTTTGAATGGGCCTACAAAACGGGGTGCCCCTAGTTTTCCTTTCTTTCCAAAATGGACTACCCCCTTCCAAGGGTATACTTTGAGAAGGACAAAGTCGCCAACATTAAACTCGAGAGGTTTTCGCCGTTTGTCGGCATAGCTGTTTTGGCGACTTCTAGCAGCAAGAAGATTTTTGCGGATTTGATCGATACGATCGGTAGTGTCTTGAACCATCTCAAGACCGGTGATTTGGGCTTCACCAATATTGTTCCAACAAATCGGAGAACGACACTTACGACCATAAAGAGCTTGGAAAGGAGCCATCTCAATGCTAGAATGATAGCTATTATTATATGAGAATTCAATAAGTGGGAGATGAGAATCCCAATTTCCACCAAAATCAAGAACATAAGATCGAAGCATATCCTCGAAAGTTTGGATTGTGCGTTCGGATTGGCCATCGGTTTGAGGATGGTAAGCGGTGCTAAGATCGAGGCGAGTTCCCAAGGCTTCTTGAAGCGATTACCAAAAACGGGATGTGAAACGAGCGTCACGATCAGAAATGATGGTCAATGGAATACCATGGCGGCATACAATCTCACAAACATAGATTTGAGCGAGTTGTTCAACGGAGTACTTCTCGCGGATCGGGATGAAGTGAGCCGATTTGGTTAATCGATCAACAATGACCCAAATGCTATCATTTTGCTTTTGAGTGGGAGGCAATTTGGTGATAAAGTCCATAGCGATGCCTTCCCATTTCCAAACGGGGATAGGAGGTTGCTCGAGTAAACAAAAAGGTTTTTGATGTTCGGCTTTAACCTTTAAGCAAGTAAGACATTTCGATACATAAAGTGCTACGTCCTTTTTCATACCCGGCCACCAATAAAAAGATCGAAGATCGAAGTACATTTTATCCGCACCGGGATGTACGGAATATCGTGACATATGAGCTTCATCGAGAATGAAAGTACGAAGTTCATCACGATCGGGAACCCACAAATGGTTGAGGAAATAAAGCAAGCCATCGGGTTTGGTTTCAAGTTGAAGTTCGGCTCCACATGCCATTTCATAATACATATTGCCTTCATCAATGGAGGTGCATTGGGCTCGATAGATGCGGTCTTGGAGATCGGTTTGAATGATGATGCTATTAAGCAGAACAGATTTGATATTAACTTTACGACTAAGGGCGTCGGCTACAACATTCGCCTTACCGGGGTGGTAGCGAATTTCGCAATCGTAATCACTAAGTAATTCGGCCCATCGACGTTGTCTCATGTTGAGATCTTTTTGGTCAAAGATGTGTTGAAGACTTTTGTGATCGGTGAATACAACACACTTTGTGCCATAAAGATAATGTCTCCAGATTTTGAGAGCGAAAACGACGGCACCATGTTCGAGATCATGAGTCGTATAATTCTTTTCGTGATCCTTGAGTTACCTTGAGGCATATGCGATAACCTGACCTCGTTGCATGAGAACGCAACCGAGACCTTGGTTGGATGCATCGCAAAATACCACAAAGTCGTCGTTTCCATCGGGAAGGGTTAGGACGGGAGCGTTGCAAAGCATATGCTTTAGAGTTTGGAAAGCTTCTTCTTTTTTCGGTCCCCATTTGTAAGGTTCTCCTTTATGAGTTAGTGCGGTGAGGGGTAACGCGATTTTAGAGAAGTTTAGAATGAATCGCCTATAATGCCCGGCCAAACCAAGGAAAGATCGGATTTCTGTGGGTGTGGATGGAGTCTTCCAATCTTTTACGGCCTCGATTTTGGCGGGATTAACATGAATACCTTAATCGTCGACGACATGACCCAAAAATTGAACATCTTTTAACCAAAATTCACATTTGGAGAACTTGACATAAAGCTGTTCTTTTCTTAGGAGATCGAGAATGGAACGTAAATGATGTTCATGTTCGGCTCGGATTTTGGAGAAGATAAGAATGTCATCGATAAAAACAATCACGAATTTGTCCAAGAATGGTTTGCAAACACGGTTCATGAGGTCCATGAATACCGCGGGTGCATTGGTTAATCCGAAAGGCATAACCAAAAATTCATAATGTCCATACCGAGTACGAAAAGCGGTTTTTGGAATGTCGTCTTCATGAACACGCAATTGATGATAACCCGATCGAAGATCGATTTTAGAAAAGCAAGTTGCGCCTTGAAGTTGATCGAAGAGGTCGTTGATGCGAGGCAAGGGTAACGATTTTTAATGGTGAGTTTATTGAGTTCACGGTAATCGATACACATGCGAAACGAGCCATCTTTCTTTTTCACGAAGAGGACGGGAGCGCCCCAAGGAGAAGAGCTTGGACGGATAAAGCCCTTATCGGAGAGTTCTTGGAGTTGATTTGATAACTCTTGCAATTTCGAAGGAGCTAAGCGGTAAGGAGCCTTGGCTACGGGAGTCGCGCTGGGCACAAGGTCGATTCGAAATTCAACAGGACGAACGGGTGGAAGACCAGAGACGTCTTTGTGAAAAACGCCTGGAAATTCACAAACAACGGGAATGTCTTGAATCTTCTTTTCTTTTGGATCTTTCACCACCGCTTGGGCTAGGAATGGAACGTACTTTTGGCGCAAGTACTTACGAGATTGAGAGCAAGACATAAGGTTGAGTTTCTTGGGGATCGTTTTGCCAAAGACTTTGAGAATTTTGCCATTGACGAGCGGGATACGAATGAATTTGTTATAACAAACGATTTCGGCACGGTGCAAAGCTAACCAATCCATGCCTACTATGATTTCGAAGCTTCCCATTTGCATCGGGATGAGGTCGATCGAGAACTCGTGCTTGCAAAGAGTGAGGATACAATTGCGAATGACCGAATCGATGATGATGGAATTTCCATTGGCGACTTCCACAGAAAAGGGGCGAGAAAGTTTAGTGCGATATATGCCAAGAATAGATTCGAATTTAAAAGAAACAAAACTCCTATCAGCTCCGGTATCAAATAAAATTGAAGTTAAATGCTCATTTACTAAAAACGTACCGTTCACCACATCGTTGGCAACTTGAGCTAGGTTGGCGTTCATCATAAAGGCACGCCCTTGGTTGACGTGGTTAACTTGTTGAGCTGGAGGAGGTGGGAGAGCTTGCATGGCTTGCAGATGTGGTGGAGGAGGAAGGGCTTGCATGGCTTGGATCGGTTGAGCGGGAGGAGCCAAGAGTTGCGGGATTTGGGGTTGATAAGTTTGAACTTGGTAGGCTTGGGTATGGTAGTAGGGTGTGGGTATGATTTGGGCTTGGTTAACAAGAGCAAGTCGAGGACAAGAATTGCGGAAGTGATTCGGGTCTCCACAATTGAAACAAGCCCTAGGTTGGGATGGAGGGTTTTGAGCAAAAGGAGTGGGACGATTTTGGTTGGATGGGGCAAACCTCGGAGCGGGTCGCCCACGAGAGGCTTCTCGACACACGTTGTTAGTGTGACCATAGCGGTTACACTTGGTGCAGTGGCGACAAGCAGAGTAGGAGGGATGATGACGTTGACAAGTGTTACATAATGGGTGCGGGCCGGAATACGGTTTTCGGTTTTGGAGTGCGTGGGATTGAGATTGAGGTTGTGATGGGTGGGTGACAGCATAGTTTCGGTTGTTTGGTTTGATTTTCTTTTTGGTGTGGTGGGTGGAATTGGAGTAGTTGATGGCTTGAGATTGTGGGTCGACTTTAGCTTGAGGGGTTGGTTCGGGCTTACTCTTGTCACTCGTTTTCTTGATGGAGAGGGTACCGTCTTTGACATGGTTTTCAGAAAGAGCACCGGCGAAGGTAATAGCATCATGAAGGGTTTGCGGGTTGCGACTCATCACCGAGTCGCGGATTTGCACAGGCAAACCGCCGACATACTTGTCAATAGCCCTTTCGAGGGGAGTGACCAAGTGAGGAACCAAGAGACTAAGCTCGTGAAAGTGGTTGGAGTAGGTGGAGTTGTCACCACTCTCTTGCTTGAGTTCCCAAAATTCGGATTCGAGTTTTTGAAGTTCATGTTTTGGGCAAAACTTTTTCATCATGACTTCTTTGAGCTTGGTCCATGAGTAGGCCATAGCTACTTCCGCTCCATGGGTGGAAATCTCGCTATTCCACCAAGTGCGGGCGGTATTCTCAAACATGCTAGAGGCATACGTGGTCTTTTTGAGTTCGGGGCATTCACAAAGAGTAAACACACTTTCCATTTCTCGAACCACTGTAACAAAGTGGTGGCACAGTTCGTACCAAAAAATTGGGATGGGTTGGCACTAGTGAAATTTTTCAAAGCGAAAGGTATGGGGTTGGGTGTGGTTTGAGTAACGGTGGGTTGGGTGGCTTGGATTTGAGTTATGAGTCCGGGAATCACAACGGTGATTTCTTTTGCTACCATTGCGGCCATCCGACGACCGGAGCTTGGCTTGCGTAGTTGGCGACGGATTGGAGGCATTTTAAAATAATAAAAGAGAAATGGTATAAGTTTGGGGTAATTGATATAAGTATGAGGGAAAAAGAGTAAATGTAGGGTTTAATGATTGTGAATCCTAGAGTTATGAGAATGAGAATGTTAGTAAAAACCATTTTATACTTACATCAAAAGATAAAAATGTATATATATTTATAAGTTTCAAACTTTTGCCATTCAAAAATTGGAGGTTTTGAGATTTTGAAATTTATATATATAGTCGGGAAATCGTACATGAAATCACCAGGGTTTGATATCCCGACAAATAAAGTTGTATAAAATAATAGGTGGAGTCGAACATGTGCACGTACCACCACGTCTTAATTATGTTGTTGTGACTCAAATAACGCTAATAACATATAATAAAAACGGAGATACAACGAGATGTTAAAAACAACTTGTATTTTTAACACCAAAAAATATAAGGAGGCAACCGGAACGCTTGCATTCGACAACTTAAAGTATTGACATATATAACACGATTTGTAGGCCTAGAAAACGCACACTATAATTCAACCATCTCAGGTAAGTATATCACCTTCGATTCTTGGAATCTTTTTGTCAAATGGTCGTTTCATAGTGTTTCGCTTTCTATGATGGCTACAAACCGGATATAAATGCAACCTTTAAGGAGATCTTAAATAACGGGATCCAAATTAAGTTTGTGATCCATAAAACACAATATAAAAACTAATGTTTTTGCGTTTTAAGGTAAGGATACCTTGGAATACTATGAGAGTGTGTGCATGTGTATATTTTTTGAAGATTAAAGGAAATAAATAAGCAAATAAATGTATAAGTGTAATGAACAATCAAGTAGGGTAACACGTATAAGCAACACGTATACGAACCCTAAAGCAAAACTATACTAGGTCGTTACGTCTAACCACCTATCTTATAATCTTGGCTCTGATACCAATCTGTCACACCCCGACCAAAGGCGGCGGAACATACCGGGGTGCAACGTGATTGGACAAATACACAAGACACTATTAAAGTGACAATATTTAATCAACTCATTAATTTCATTCAATCACCAAAGTAACACATATTGTTCATACAAATAACATCAAAACATAAGAAATAGATATTGTTCATTCTTCTAATAACCTAGCGGTATCAAAATAGAATGACGTCTTCAAACTCCAACTCAAGTAATAATCAAACCTGTAACATGCATAAAATAACATTTGTCAACACGTATGTTGGTGAGCAATTTCATAGTTTTGAGTATATATAATATGAGTGAAATCCACAAACGTATATGAGACTATAAATAAAAGCATCAATCATGGTATATAAAACATATGTAAATGAGGATCCTTTCTAATCGGTAAGAATACCGACATACTTGGATAATGAGGCCCTATTCTACTAGCACAAGGCTAAGTAGTTAGGGGAGCGTGTGATCATACTTAATGAGGCTCAACAACAACATAAAAATAAACACTCGCGCATGTAAAGCATATGAGACATATAACACACAATAGAGCAAGTATTCTAGCATCATATACCCTAAAGTTTGTGGTTTGAGAAATGAGTATAATATAAATCATTTTTGTTTAAATAAGTATGCATGTTACCCCCAAAAGATAAAAGTGAAAACGGGGGATGAAATGTACTCACGTTAACTAAGTAACTTGAAAGATTGATTCGTGAATAATCGGAGATCGAGTTTAACGAGCAAGACCTAGATTAAACGGGTCTTAAGTTAGTAGGTAGTCTTGGAAGGGTTTAAAATAAAATATGATAAGTAAAGTAAATAAATGAGGTTTATGGTTTAAAAATGTAAATACTTGTGAAATTAAAGACATGTTCTAAAAAGTAAGTTTACTCGAAACCGGGTCTTGGTATTTCATTCATAATTATTACTCAACCTATGTTAAGTAACTTATGTGGGTTATAATGCACTAATGTAAGACCCTTTGGGTATATGAACACCAAAACAAGGTTTTAATCGAGTGTTCGGATTTGTTAACTTGGGTCTAGATAATTAACTAAACTCAAAGTTAACTTTCCAAAATGTTTTGAGATAACTCAATAAAATCTAAAGACTTAACCAAGTATATGGTTCTATTATGAAGAACCTTAACGTCCGTTAAGTGTGTATTTGGTATCACCGGTCCAAGCTTGTTATAAGATCAAGTTGGATACCGACACACCAAGTAAGTTGATAAAACACTTAAAATTAGTTTAAAATACATTCTTGAAGAAAGGATGAGTTTCGATGGCCAAAAACACACTTGTGTGTCTTAGGCAAGTGAACTCGGTTTAGTTCGGTTTTGGTTCGGTCCTTGACTCGGAATGATACCGAGGATGGTTGCCACATACCCAAATACCATAGAACTATCAAAATGGTTTTAGAAGTTACAAGGTTCAAATCTTTCATAAACATGTTTATTTAACTATTTTAAACAAAACTAGTAAACAAAACTATTTAAAACAAAAGCTAGTAAACAAGAGTTCGGTCTTGGTTCGGTCTTGATTCGGGTCTAATCTCGGGACGAAACCGAGACTAGTGACTTCATACCCAACACCATGGAACTCTTTAAACATGAATTAAAACTAAACTACGTACAATATAAACAAAAGCATTAAAGGGAAATAGTATAAACAAGACTAGTAAACAAGAGTTTGGTCTTGGTTCGGTCTTGATTCGGGTCTAATCTCGGGATCAAACCGAGACTAGTGACTTCATAACCAATACCACGAAACTCTTTAAACATGAATTAAAAGCTAAACTACTTACAATATGAACAAGACTAGGAAAGCATTAAAGGAAAATAGTATAAACAAGAACTACAAAGAGTTCTCCATGTAGCCTTGCCTTCGCATATCACCTCCCGAAGAAGATGAAAGCCGAAGGAAACAAGGGGTGCATATTATATATATGTTGTGCCACAAGATATGAATTAATAAGTAACAAACAAGAATTAAAGAAGGTTATTGCTTGATTATTAAGAACCTTAGAGGTTAGAGATATGAACTTTATTTGGGAGAGAAAGAAGATGAATGAGCAAAGAATACTGAAGAGGTTGAGGTTGTTTATATAAGGAAGGAGTCAAACTTGTTTTCCTTGTTTTATATCAATACTTGCATGTGTTTTTTTTTAAAAAAAAGGTTTAAATAATACAATCTAGTAACAAATCCAAAAGGTAAGAGATGATTATGAAACATAAAAATCCAACATTTTATATTAGTGAAAGATTTGGTTTACAAATCGGGTCGGGTTTTGATATAAATACAAAAAAGATCGAAAATGACGAATGTTACATTTGATGTTACCTGAAAGCAACTGAAAATGAGATACAACAATGATGAACGTACACCATGATGAAGGAGAAGAAACAACATGAAGGAAACTCATGATGAATGATTTTTGGAGTGAAAGTTATTTTAGCATGTAAAGGAATATATATATATATATGAATATATATATATATATATATATATATATATGAAAGTAGCTAGAGTTGGCTTGGTAAGTTATTTCCATTTCTAATTTCAATTTCCATATTAAGCTCGTTACTTTGAGAGTCGATTTCTTATTTATCTTACATAGTTGTTGGACACACTTTAATCGTTACGAAATTTTAATAAAAAAAGAGCACAAACCCATAAATAATTAAATGTATGACGCATACATAAGTAAAACTATTTGTGTACAAAACGAGTTTAAATTCATATTTTTACATTTTTTTTTTGGCCCAACTTGTATGTTTATGATGTATATAAGTTGTATATTTAAGTTTAGGATTTTTTTTGTTTAAAATGTAGTCAAGTCATTCGTTTCGATTTAAACCAAATTGGCACCTACCCGGTTGGTCGGACATTGGGTTTAACTTTGAATCCTTAGGTCTCCTCTTTCTCAAACAAAATATGGGTTACCAATCGATGCCGTTGAGGGTGCAAACGAGGCAAGCTCAAGCTCGGCTCGTTTAACTTACACAAATCTTGAGCTTGGCTCGTTTCGATATATATTTTAAAGCTCGAGCTCAACTTGTAAGTAGTTTTTCAACCTCGGCTCGTTTATTATTTATTATTTATATATTTTTATATATGTTGTTCAATTATAGTTTTACATATAACAAATATATATAGTAATATTTCACGAGCTGACTCAAGCTCGAAAAGTGAAACTCGGGCTCGTTTATTAAATGAGCTTACTTTTTAGGCTCGAGCTTGGGCCCATTTAAGCTCGGCTCGATCGAGACTTTTCAAGAGCTGATCTCGAGTAGCTAGCGAGCGGCTTGGCTCATTTACATCCCTTAATACCATAACAAAAGCCAAACCAATGCTGGCCAAGTTCCAAGTTCCCGCCACAAGACGCGGGCTTAAAGAGTCTAATTTAATTTATTAACCAACACTAACTTCATACATAAACCAGTGTAGGGTATTGTTTGGTTAATTTCTCGGTACAAGTCGGGTTGCTTGTGACTTAATTGGCATGCAAGAAGCTGGGTTGAACGAAAGTTTTGGTGTCGAAGTTGTCCTTTTATTTAATTAGTTAAGTTGGTTAATTAGTAAGAATTTTGGAACAAACTTTTAGAAACACAGTCACCCAAGAAAAGAAAATTGAACTTATTTAAAAGAACTGGAACATGGTCCTTTAAATTGAAAACCAGAACCTAACCAAAACTCCTACTAGGAGTAGGAAATAAACATAACGACGCAAAACTTCCAACGATTAAGTCCAATGTCTAGCAGAACGTGGCATGCTTAAAGGAGATGGGGTACTTGAACGTATTTGAGTAAGAAAAAGTGATGACTTGATCGGTTCTCAACTTTTGACCATTATTGAGCAAACAATCGTCATAAGAAAGTCTGTTGAAGAGTTTTGGGTTGACTAGCTTTGCTGAGGCAAACTGGCCACAATGAAGATGCACATCTTGAATATTGTGATTCACAGGTGTTGACTATTTCGACAATGTAGACCGGTATCCCATGTTGTGACTGTAAGGCTTGTGATATGCTCAAGTCTTTGGATGTACAAGATGACACTCCTGTTTTGGTCAAGTTCAATAAAAAAATAAAATTGTTAGTTAGTTAGTATATGCATGCTTTGTTGTACCATTATGTAAAAATTAAAGTTGAAAAGTTTACCTTGAAAAAGAAGTTTTCTAGCAGTTTGAGATGACTCTTGATGAGTTGTATTTGTGTTGTAATCTCTCCCATGCAAATACTCTTTCGATGAAGAAGACATGCTACCTGGAACATGAGACAGAACAATGATGAACAACATGATGGAAGCCACATGAACAAAACCCATGATGATCGATGTCGTATACAAATTAATTAAGAGGAATGAATTGAAGTTAGGCAATACAAGATGAGCCTGCTTATATAGTGGTATTCTGAAATCTAAATTCTAAATATGATACTAAAAGCAAATCTTATAATAATGTATACAATCTTTAAAATTATCTGGGAGATTCATGGGAAAATAATAATAGCATGTATATGTTACTAAATTCGTAATTGGAAATAATATATAGGGGTCAAACTGTGAAACATGAGAAAATCTCATTCATGGTGTTCTAAACTTTAGATATGCGTAATATTTATGTGATATTTGTCATGAAATAGGAGATTGTATGAATTAGGCATTTAGATATGGGTAATATTTCTGTGCATATTTGTATAGAAATAGGAGACTGTAATTCATATCCCTATATATGTATATGCAAGAGGAAGAGATTAGCAATTAGATATGCATAATATTTCTATGATCTTGTGATATTTATTTGTATAGAAATAGGAGATTGTAATTTATGCTATAAAAAAATCGAAATAAACCTCCTAATTAATATTTATATAAAAATGTGCCTAAGATCAAGTATTTCCCATAGAAATAGCAAAAATTGAATCTACATAAGTATTTATCAAAAAAAGAAGAATGAAAGAAAATGACTAAAATGCCCTCTAGATGTGAATTGTCTGAAACAACTTTCATATGGAAGTATTACTTGGTGACTTTAGATTAAATTCAGTAAAAATGGAAGAGCTTAACATGAGACATCAGTTTCCATTGGCCACTAGTTTTGAAACTGATGCTCTACATGTATATACAAAAATGTCCAAAATACCACTAGTTTTAATGACTGACACATGTATGATCATTAATCACAATTAAATGGGAATGATTGATTATTGAAAAGGTTATGGGAGATCTCATATAAGAATAGTAAAACGAAATGTGTATATCTACATGTAAATATTAATTTTATAATAAAAAGGATGTTACAAGTGTTATAAGGACTCAAGAAGTGATATTATTATAAGATTTAACCCCTCCTACTAAGGTCATCGCTTGGATAACCGCCATGAACAGAAGGTCTGGATATGACTCTATGTCACCCTCTGATTGCATCTCACTCAAAACCCTTCCCACAATCTGACAAAAAAAAAAAATCATATATAAATATACTTTAAACTGACTGTAATCACTTTGTTCTAAAAAAAAGTAGTGACCTTGCGAGCATAACCACCATAAGCGATTCCTCCAATCAAAGCATTTGAACTAGACGCGGTTGATGAGTTTTCTATGGGCATAGCCATTGGCATTTGGAAAAGGTTCAGTTTTTTCAGAGCGTCAACTGTGTGAGCATTGGTACCACCCGCGAGTTGAAGAAAGCCTACGTCATATATGGTGACAAGTAAACGTTAAAAAGAATTTCAACCGTGCATTAAGCACTTGCACCTTTACAACAATTGTGTTGTATATCTAACAGGCACACTAACCAGGAGGTTTCTCATTATCGAAAGCCAACCGATGGGCAAAAGCAATGGATTCTCGAGTGGCACCTCGTCCAATATCTCCACTCATTGGTCGACCATCTAACTATAATATCATTTAAACTAAACATTAGTCTTTAGTTAACGTGTGACAGTTATTATGTGTAATTAGTCTAGTATGTCGAGTCCATTAAGCCCAACAGTTACGCCAACCGTTCATACCTGCCATAGATTTAAGCAACAAAGATTGTGTTCTAGAATAGAGTACAATTTGTTCATCGTGGCGACAGTTGAATCTCCAATATAGGGTAAGCTAACCTGAAATTTATAAGAAGAGACACATTTATGGACAAACCAACACAATGTTGATTATAACAAAATGTCCAAAATGTCCTTCCCATCACAAAGATATCTGTAACATTCTCTTTTATGCAATTTTAGCTCAAAATAGTGAATGCTGCAATTGAAAAAGGATAGTTAGTTCTGCACTTACCGCCACAAGTCTTAGATGACTAACAGAATCTCCCAAACCATTCCAAAGCTCTTCAAACGAACCAGTCTGCCTGCAAAACATATTTACTAATTTCCTTAAAGTAGCTAGGCTTTATAATTATGTGAACAGAATACCTTCCGTTTGTGTGGATCTCGAGAGCATCGACATCATCTCTCTCAAGAAGTTTAGATGTTGCAGCAGCCTCTCTTACATATGAAATTGCTTCTGGAAGCATTTAACCGTATACGTGTAGTATAATACCATTACACCATTAGACCCCACACCTCACATATGTGAGCGAAAACGAGAAAAGAAAGTGACTAACCTATTTTATCATACGGACAAACTGGTAAACAACGCCCGCAGCCATAGCAACGCTCTTTTGTTACTCCTGTTCAACCACACCAACAGAATGTTTAACAAACTATTTGCATAAGTAAAAAAGAAATATAATATATAATATTCTAGTTGAACAAACCTTCCTTGGATATTGCATTAGCAGGACATATATTTTCACACGGTCTTGAGCAGTCCGTTGGACAATCATCCGGATCAAATTCTGTAAAGCTAATACAAAGTTAGATAGTATGACGATAAAGGGCTCTATGAAACTTAAGGGAATGAAATATGACCGGCTTTTCGGAAGTGAAGATCCTCGTCATCATTGACACTTATCATAACCCAAGGCCTTCTAATCGGCAAGATATCTCTTGCTGCATTGATTCCTTCGTTCACCGCATTCACTACCGCCTCATCCGCAGCACAGTCAATACAATCAACTAATATAAACATACACAAAACACCACTCTTTTAAAATGATGAAGTAATAGCAATTAAGTGATAAATATACCTCCAGCTAGAGTGTAAACAAGAGAAAGATTCCTAATATCCACCACATCCTGCAATGCATCAATTGGTTAAAATTCAAAACAAAAGATTTACCTACTGGTAAAAGATCAGAGATGATTTCAACAAGGTCAAACGGTTTTAACCGGCGTAGTGTATTTTTTATGTTTTAACTCTTTTGGACTTGTATGTAATAATTTCGGTTTATCCGAACTTTAGCTCGTTTAATGTACTGCCATAGGGGTGTAAACGAGTCAAGCTCGTTTTGAATTACGAGAGCTCGAGCTCTATTTCCAAAATTCAAGCGCGGCTCGTGAGTTGTTTTTCAAGCTTGGGCTTGGCTTGTTTATTATTTACTAATTATTTTATATTGAGAAAAACTTAAGCGAGCTAAAGCTTGGCTTGAGCTCAGCAGCTCTGCCGTGTAAAATTAATACATAGAAGTCTAAAAGAGGAAACACTTAAAAACAACAAAAGGCTCGAGGTCGGGCTAATTGATAACTTAACGAGCTTTATTTGAGGTTTTTATCGATCTACGCTTGAGTAGCTTAGGCTTGTTAAGGTTTTTACTAAATATAATATAGGCATACTTAAAAACATATATATATAAATTAATTAATTAGTAAATAATAAACGAGTTTTGAAAAAACAACTGAAACGAATATCTTGTATTTAATGTATGGGTATAACTATAAACTAAAAACTAATTATAACGGGAAAGGTTGAAAAATAATATATTGTTATAATTAAAATTAAGTACAATACCTCAAAGCTAGCACCACAAATAAGCTTAACCCAGTTGCCTTTGTGGAGAGATGTTTGTGGGTAAGTTGCAATGGAAGGAACCTCACTTGTTGTAACTAAATCTTTAACTTTCTTAATGTTGTACTTGACACCAGCCTTCGATTTACACTGAATATTATTATTATTATTATTATTATTATTATTATTATTATTATTATGAGTGTTGTTGACAAGATGATAAGAAGACAGTTTCAGAGCCATTTCAACTAGCTCCCCTCAAACCCACGTCTTCAAACTCTCTTTTTTTTTTAATTAATATATATAATTAAAATATATATATTTGTGTGTGTTTTTTTCTTTTTTCTTTTTTTTTATTAAAGTTATATTTTTTTTCTTTTTTTTTTAATGAATGGATTTGTGTCCCTCCTCGTTGGGCTACGGGACCACGGGTTTGTGGTGGGTCATGCGATAAACAAGGCAGAGGCGGGTAAAGTAGCTAAGCACGAGAAAGCTTGCCTTGAGAATCAACACGTGTTCGTACCGTTTGCTTTTGACACCTTTGGCGCTCTCGGCTCTAACGCGGTTCAGTTCCTTAAGCGGGTTCAGCAAGTGGTCAGCAGTAACTCCACTCATGCTAAGGGGAACGTTGTGTTTAGTAGGGTAAGGTTTGTTATTCAGAAGGGGGTAGCGGTGCAGCTTGTTGCCCGTCTATCTGCCGTTAGTCTGTAATTGTGTCTGTTTTAAATTATTTATGATCAAATTTAACTTTAATATTAAAAAAAAATAGAGTTAAAACCATAAAATACATTTGCTTTTTAATCGTCAATATAATATGTTCTTTTAATACTAAAATAATAAAAGGGGGTAAGCTTTAGAGACTCATTTACGGTTTACGCTAGACCAGATTCGAACATCTGGAAAACTTTTATACTCAAACAACACACAGATGACAAATTGAACTTGAAAAACCCAGAGGTGTGTTGGTTTCACAGAATTTGTGAGAATTGGGAATTCAAAGTAAATGGAATTAAAATCTCATGACATGACGTGTTCATTTCATTGGAATTGGAACCTTAGTTTCATTTTGGTGTGTTCGGTTCGAAGAACTGAAATTTGAATTCAATTCCTTCAAATTCTTTTAAATTAAGGAATTCCAAATTCTTCCAAAATATGAAGAAATTCAAGGTAATTCATTGGAATAATGGAATCTATTCTCGAGGTTTTTTTTTATTTTAACGATGACAACGAATAAAACATTTTAGTTTTTTTTTTTATTTATATTTTGAGTTATGAATTTTTTATTATTATTTTTGAATATTTTTTTGAGGGGTTTTATCTTAATAGTAAATTCATAATAAAAATTTCAAAAAAATAATAATAAAAAAATCATAACGCAAAATATAAATAAAAAACAACAAATCAAAAAAAACTAAAATATTTTCGCCGTTATCCTTGTTAAAAAAATGATTCCTATTTATTTGTCAAACGAACACATTAAGAATGTAATTGGATTCAATTCTCTCAAATTCCAATTCCTATTGGAATGTTAAATTCTAAATCCAATTCTTTCAATTCCAAATCCTATACAAATTCTAATTCCAATTTCATTTCATTCCGTGAAACGAACGCGCCCTTAATTTCAAAAACACATTAAATCTAACCAATACTCCAATTAAATCACTCCAAGGGTTCATTATGATGTTGTTAACAAGAATCAAAGGTCGATTTCAACAACAAACAACACTTTTCAATCGATTGTATTCCTATGCAAATCAGGAGTTTCGATATCATAGTAGGCATGGATTTGTTAACTCAACATTATGCCGAAATCGTATGCTTTCAAAAGTATATTCGGATTCCGCTTTATGAATTCTGATATTTCCTAAAATTTTGCCAAGGAAAAATGAACACATTAGTGAATTCCAATTGCATTACATGAAATCTAATGGCACCGCATAGGCAAACCAATCGCATCGCATGGAAATTGTGAGTCGATTACAATATATGCATTCAGATGAATTAAAATGGTATTTAAATTTAAACTTTTGAGTAACCACGTGTGTTAAGGATAGGCTAAATAAGTGAAACAAACCCTAGAGTCGGTTATTTTCACTATAAGTATAAATCCCCACCAAAATCAATTCACTAGGATCACAAATTCAATCATGGGGTACCGAAGTTTAAGCCTCACTCTCGTCTCTGCAAACGGCCTCAAGAAATCAAGATTCATTGGCAATGTGGACGTCTACACCGTTGTTTTCATCACCGGAACCGTCTAGCAAAGATCAAAAGCAAAGTGAGAAATTTATTTAATGTATTAGAGTTTGAGGAATATTTAAGTTTAACAAGCTGTTTAAAGTCATTATGTTTATCGGTTTTTATTGTCATAGTGTTTGGTTATAGTTGGTTTTAAGCTTTGTGTCTCCTCTAAATAGTTTGGTAGGTAATAGGTTATTGTTTGTGTTTGTTTTTCGGTTCAATCATATTAATGAGAGTTATGTCTTTTGATCAAATATTGTGTTTTTGTTTATTGAATTTGTCATGACCAACAAGGCAACAATACATAGTTTTGGTCCGGGTATATCGGATCATCTTTATTGGATCCATTTCAGTATTAATAAAATTCATACTTATGTCTTGTACTAGTTTTATTCTCTATATAATACATAAATTTGTTGTTTGTGTCCTATCGACTTTCATTCCCGTATTTAAACCTTTTAGTATTTAGTACCTTGTATGAGAGTGTATCAAATTTGTTAGGCATTACTTCTGTTTAAACAATAGGTCACGGAAACAGGGACAAAAGTATATGCATAACTACGAGTTCACATATCACATTAATTGTTAACCTTCATAAATAGGATTCGTAACTTTATGTGGTGCATTTTACTTATAATCTATTCAAGTTGAAGTTAGATTTTACATATTTGGACTAAAACATTTTTTTTTGAACGGCAAACAATTTTTTTTACTATATTACAACGCAACCTAGCAAGTTGTTAGTATCACCAATTTACATCATCAATCACCCAGATACAATTCTAACGAACAATTTCTACCAGCACCCCCAACTACATTACAAGTTAAAATTACACAAACTTTCCCATGTTAACGTCACATCCTTTGATCTATTCTTTACTCATAGGAAACTTAGTGATTTAATCTCGCTTATGACTTTGCTTAATCGGGTTGGCTTCCCTTCAAACACCAAGGAATTTTTTTCCAACAAATCGTAGTGAGACATACCGCGTGGAACACTTTTGCTTTTCGAATAGGCAAACAAGTAAACCTATGTAATTCCAACAAGTCCTTAGCTGAGAAAGCATATATAGGCGGGACCTTACATCAACAAGAAATTACACTCCATGCTGATTGAGCAAATTGGCATGTCACAAATAAATGTCCCGTCGTCTCAAGTTCTATCGAACTGAACGGGCACAATAACAAACTAATCGGAATATGCCGCTTGGCCAACGAAAATAAGTTACATATATAGGATACCCACCTTTTTAGGCACAAATCTATTCCATTCGAAGGAGTACCGACCATCAACTATCGTGCCCAAGACAAATATGTTCTTGACACTAACCTGGCCTGTCTTCCAAACCCCAAACGTGCAGGTTCGGATCACCGGTCAACCAGACCTCTCTACATTCTACCATTTAGATTTTACTTATTTGGGTTATAGACCCATTTAACCTTTACACAAATAAGTGTCATTTGTAGCTAGCAATAAACATAATAATTAAATAGTATCTATATGGTACTCTTTTGCCACATGTGACTTGATGAGTGTAGGACAAGATTTACACCAATATAGCATTAATTACCTTTTCCTAGCAAACAATGTTAATTTTTGCTAACCACATGTCCTGTGAAATATATAATCTTTGAAAATGACAAAATTTATTATTTGCATCTTACAATCTATTTTTAGATCCTACCCATGGGATGTATTGGGTAATTTGTTGGGGTTTGTATAAAATAGTAGAACCATAAGATAGTTGATAATTTACTCATTGAACAAAACTAGCATTAAGCTTATACGATATTGCAGCGACAACAAAGTTTTAATCTTATCATGTAAATACATAATTAAATTTTGTAACAAGCTTTAGAATGATCATTTAAGATCAACTTAAATTACGAAAATTGATCATATGGTCAAAGAAGGATGGTTTGAGGAAAAAAAATTGATGAAGCCTAACCGCTAGATTGAAGGAAACATGTTTATTTATAGCGTATGCATTAAGTGTTTTACATAATCATCACAACTTGTACATTGATGCATAGTAAACTTGTATGTTATAATTGATAAGTCGATATTGAGCAAAATTGTCAAAACGTCGACAAAAATATGTGCGTCGCAACGGTAAGTCGGTTTTTTTATATATCATAATATATTAGAAAATATAGATATAACAAGACTTTTAAATAAAGTTGTCAAATTACAGGTTAAAGATGAAGGGGGCAATCACATAATAATTTTATAAATTTACAAAAGGTAATAAAAGTTAAATGTTAATTTTGTAACTAACTTAAATAAAATGGAAAGACACGTGATAATGTCACAATGATCATTTTACCCATCTTTAAGCTTATAGTATGTGATTTATAAGTAGTAAAAGTATTAAAAGCAACACTCTTACTTTTTCCTATCACTCCTGTATTTTATATCGGGTTCCCTGCGATGTCGCGGGTATGCGTGTAAACGCAACATTAAACGCTTAACCGGTATTAGTACGCACCTAACCTCACATTGACATGTGTGTAACCCAACAATAGTGTGTGTAATGCGACATCGAGCGTGTATCTGGTGTCAGTACACGTTTCACGCAACAGTTGTACATGCGCAATCCGGTGTCGGTACACGCTTAACCGGTCTCAACCAGACCTGAACCAAATTTAATTTTTATTTATCATGTGTTTTGTTCATAACCATTTCTGAACGACCCGAACCCACTCGACGGGGCCCGTTTCCCAGTCCTTACTGGTAATCACATAACACGTTAAGTTTTTAAAATTAAAAAAAATATAGCAATATTATACTCAAATTAAAGAGTATAAAATGCTCGTTTTTACGGAGTATATTTTTTGGAAAAATATTAACGTGGAAAAATTTATGGCCGTTTAAAAGTCGTAGGGATAGTTAATTTAGAATAAGGGGGTAAATGTGAAAATATTATTTATATTAACAAAATGTGATTAAAATTGAAGGACTATACTTGTAAATATTTTTGAATAAATAATTGTTTGTTAACTGTGTAGAAGAGAATGAAAAGTTCATATTACCCTTAAAATCTCATAAATTTATGCATTGTGTATTGTATATTATGCATAATTGATTGGACCTCTTAAAATTTAAGAAGTCCTTCACTCACTCTTTATATATAGTAGAGAAGTAGAGATAGGGATAAGTTACATCTTAAAAAACCGTTTCCAATTAAAATAATTGTACATTAACTCGATCTTAACTAAAATCATTTGTGTAACTAGCGTATACAAATTAAAAAAATGGTAAGGTAACACAATCATGATGTTCAAACTTAACTTTAGACCTCAATATCTTCACTGATTTTAAGTTTGTACTTTTGTAACATCCATACGTAACTTTACATAGGCAGTCACAGGGGTAATAAAGAAAATATTATTTGAGAAAATTATATATATATCAAAGATCATAAGCTCACTATTTTAATAACAAATATGTGAATATCAACGTAAATCAAATGATACATTTTTAAATACTATACTATTTTAAAAAGTGATAATCGTCTTTTATTATTTTTGGCCGACTAGATCCGTGTAATCACCGAGTAGCTCTGACTTGACCGCCTAAATCCAAGCCTGAGTAATATAGGCCAAGTTGGAGAAAATCGATTCAAAATCATGACGGGTAGCAGGTAATCACCAAGCACTCGACGAGTTAACCGAGTTTTACACTAATTGTCAACAAACATGAGTACATACAAAAGTTGAAAAACAGCAGAGAGCAAAAAGACAAGAATGCCCTTCTATTACTTCCTCTTGGCTGACATTTTCTGGATGACAGAAAGCACAAGCTCAAGTGTGCTTGAGACACAACCCTGCAAAGTGTGAGAAGAAGAGACACAAAACTCTGCCAAAAAAAAAGCACATCCTTTTTGACTCTTTAAGAATTGTCTCAAAATCTAATGAAGACCAATCAATCTATCAAATCACTTAAACAAAGAAACTTTAAATTCAAACCTTTTTCCTGTTAAAAAAATCTAGGCCGGGTTATGCACGTGACGTGGCGCTGGACGCACGTTTCTCGGCTCTGGTACGCATGCATTACCGACATTTAAAAAGGTGTTTCGTGTTCGACTCTGAACGCGGATAACTGGTGCTGAAAACTAGAAGGAAAGATGAAATGTACTTAAAAAAATAATATTTTAACCAACCCATTTTGACCTGAACCACGTTCTGACCCAACACCTTTTAACGCGAACAAATTTAGCCATTTTTTGAATCGGCCTGTTTTGATCCGAGCCTATTCTAATCCGTGACACGAACCCACCTGACCCGTTTGCCGGTCTTAAAAATATCTATAGTAAATTCAGAAATTAGCATGAATTCTCAAAAAAAAAAAAAAATTTTTTTGCTTGAAACCATTAAAGATTGAATCTTTTTTCTGGGTTTGTTCTAGGATCGAACTTACAATGCATAAAAGAAAAAAAAAGAAAAGAAAATGATGCATCAATCATGAAAGATGTATATATACATTATTACATAAACCAAGCTAGTGTAATGTAGTTGTAGGGCCTAGCAAAATGTTGCATGTTTTAAGGAGATGGGGTACATGAAAGAATTTGAATAAGAAAAACTAATCATTTGACCAGTTGTCAACATTTGACCATCATTGACCAGACAGTCATCATAAGAAAGTCTCTTGAAGAATCTTGGGTTGACTATTCTTGCTGAGGCAAACCAACCACAATGAAGATGAATATTTGAAGGTGCACACCCTGAGTGTGACACACATGTGTTGACTATTTGGACTATGTATTGTGGTATCCCACTTGTTGACCCTTTGCTTTGTGAAATGCTCAAGTCTCTGGAGGTACAAGTTGACCCTGTTTGTTTGACCAAATTCATATGAAAATTTGTTAGTTATTTGTGCATGTGTTAGTTGCAGCAATCATATATGGGATTTAGACAAGGGTGCGGCTTTATGACACTACATGAACCTAACACGAAGTTCTTGGGTTGCGTTTGGTATAAACAGATTAAGGTCAGTTTCGGCTTGAACCCTTGAATTGACCCGTTTAGATAAAGGGGTCGGGTTCGGGTCAATTTGGTTTTTTTATTTAATTTTTATGTGATAAGTTAAATTGCTTTGGTATCTTATGTCAAAATGTAAAACTAAAAAAGAACAGGTTCACGTGTCTTACACGATTTTCGAGTTTGTATCGGGTTGGACCTACCAACCTACTAACACGACCCGTTTAACACCCCTAGATTTAAGTGACCAGTTAAGTATCTATGTTGTATGAGGTGAACAATAAATAAGCTCTACCATGTGCATGGTTAGTTATAGCTTGTGAAATTGCATCTAAGATGAATGTGGAAGAAAGAAAATGAGAAACGCAACAGGACCTATTTATGGTTAAAGTTGCCAAATGAATAATGAAGCAAAAGGTTATGTCATATGCATGCTTTGTTGTATATTCTTAAATTTGAACTACCATCATGTAAAAGAGAAAAAAAAGACAAGAAGAACCCATATGAGATATGTCAGTTACCAAATGAATAAATGCATTATCTAAGTTGTACCATGTAGATGCTTAGTTGTACATTTGACAAATTACAACTAACACTTCTGTCAAAGAAATCTATATCAAAAGAAAGACAAACCCCAAATTGGTAAATTTTATTTGTTGTGGCTGTACTATGTGTCTTATGCTCATGCCATTTACATGATGCATATTATGTGACTGGTTGTACCATGTGCATCTTTACTAGTACTCTACATAGAAAAAAAAGTTGAAAACTTTACCTTGAAAAAGAAGCTTTCTGTGAGTGTTGGATGACTCTTGTAAGCTTGTTGTATTTATGTTGTAATCTCTCAAATTGAAACTATGCAAATTCTTGTTTAATGAATATGAACCACCTAATCGATCAGTAAACATTGTGAACTTAAAAACAGTTCAGAAGTTTCAAATATATGTTCTTTGATGTAATTACCTGAAGGAAACTGAAAATGAGATACAACAATGATGAACATTACGATGGAGGAGAAGAAGATGACATGAATGAAGCTCATGATCATGATGTATGACTTATAAAGTGGAAATTAAGCTCACAGGTGGTGGTTACTTTAGCATAACAAGGCATATATGAAAGTAACTAGAGTTGGCTTGCTAGTTCGTAGTTGGTACCATACAATGTGAGATGAGTCTATTTATATGGAGTTGGAAGGTGTCCAACCTTGTTAAAGTACAAGAATGAAATATAGATCTAAGGGATTTTTTATTTTATTTTATTTCATTTTTTATATAGTATAGTATTAGTTATCTTGTAAGAACAATTAACAAGAAACTTTATTGTAATCGTTTTATAGTAAATTATATAAAACTTCGATATGGAGTATTAAAAAAAAAAAAAAAAAATAGGCCAGTGTCTTTCGACTACGGCAAATAAAAGAACTAATTATTAGCATTAGTCGAGGCTTTGTGTTTGGTTGTACTATCAACCCACAGTTATGAACGACCCAATCCTACCCTCGTCAGCAACAAGCGAGTCTGTCCCATGATAATGACAACTGTAATAAGCATGATTCTCTTCTTTAGTGCAGTCAATAGTAACTAGTGTGTAAATTGCGTCATCAAAACGTCATATACACCTATCGTCCACAGCTAAGGCGTGTATGTGGGTAGTAAAGTCTCCACTCATTGCTTGTGGATCAAAAAACAATATCCAAGAAATGTTCTCACTTGTATATCAATCACTTCAAGGTTTGGACAACTTATATGATTTTCATATTAAGCTCACTACTTTGAGAGTCGAGTTATATTTATCTTACCTCTATTTTGAACACACTTTAAACATTGCGAAAATCTCATCATGAAAAACACAAACCCATAAATAGTTTAACTGTATAACACATAAAATTATTTGTGTACGAAGTAAATGATATTAAAATCACATCTTCACTAAATTTCCGACCCAACTTTTATGTTTATGATGCATATAACATGTATATATAAGTTTAGTGATTTAAAAAAAATCTGGTTAAGCCATTCAATTATTTGTATGATTAATTTAGTAGTCGGGGTTTTATATATTATCAATATAAATGCAGTTAGCACAATTATGTAAGATGAGTAATGATAGATACTTTTACTAACAATGTATCCAACACTACTATATATTATATAAAGTGTGGGGAAGTCTAAAGTAGTACATTTCGAAATCTTCCCAAAAGGAAGCTTTAGGAATAGGGCATGGTGCTCAAGGTTTGACATTCACATGTGACCTTGGACCGAAGACTTATAACTTCTTTAGTAAGACAACGATTTTAAAATACCAAATGTGTTCTTCATGGTTTCCTTTATTATGGTATGTTGATATATATCATAGCATTTAATTTTATAAACTTTGACACACTTGTGTACTATAATGGAAAATGATAAACATAAAAACTACAAGGGTTATGTTTA
Organism: Bidens hawaiensis; assembly: GCF_021521415.1. Classification (NCBI taxonomy): domain Eukaryota; kingdom Viridiplantae; phylum Streptophyta; class Magnoliopsida; order Asterales; family Asteraceae; genus Bidens; species Bidens hawaiensis. The sequence goes on along the minus strand of NW_027497129.1, from coordinate 59,573 downwards.
CGGGTGGTTCTTTATGACAACCTGACATACAAAATAATCATGAAAAACTTATAAAATAGAAAAGCAAAATTTATAAATTATTTTCTGAACACACTTCTAAAATACATCACTTTGCATACAATGGGATTCAAACTCTTATCTCAGAGACTTCACCTTATCTCACGACATGTTAGAGTATTTACAAAACTATGAGTGATTTGATTCATTCTAACATTCAAGCTAGTGTTCCAAAAACTGTACGTTATAAGATCTATTGAGGTTCCTTTGGATTAAAAATAAATCTTCACTTAAATAAATCTTATGAAAAGATTGGCGTAATTGTGTGCTGCTAGTTGGGCGGTTGGTTGTTTTGGCTTCTAACGGCTTACTAGTTTTAATAAAAATTAGTTGTTTCAAAAGGAAAAAAAAATCTTAAATGTTTGATATTTTTAACTTATTATAGTTGGTTTACGTGGTAGATAACAACATTAGATAACAAAAGATGAAAGCTGGTGGTGGGTGGAAATAATGTTTTCTACACCTCCGTTGTCGTCGCGATACTACTTAATATTTTATGGATGTCTTCACTATATTCTGAATCAGCATCAGCAGTTATGGTAAATTGGCTCGCCTACTATAGAATTTAACTTATAGAGAGCCGAGGTATTAGACAAGGTGACCCGCTTGCTCAGTTCTTACTTGTGATTGCTATGGCAAGTAATGGTAGATAGGATAAAGCGAGTTGGGCTGATTTCAGGAATTCATTATCCAAATGATGGGCCGGTTATTTCCCATTTTTGTCATATTCCTAACAAAGTAGTCGGCGAATAGTATGAAGAACTTGAATCGGTTGCTGCGTGGCTTTTTTCTTTAACTTCGGGCCTTAAAGTTAATCTTGCTAAAAGGTGTATTTATGGTACCCAGGTTAGTGAAGATAGATTGGTAAGGATGATTATGATTGTTGGGTGTGGAGCAGGTGAATTTCCATTCACTTATCTCGGTTTACCTATTGTTAGGAAGCCGGTAATCGATAGATTCAATGCAAGGCTTTTGATACACCCTGACTTTGGGCCTAGGCTTGTGACCAATTGCCGCTACATGTTTGTAAGTATATTAGAGTATTGGTTGCAAATCGAAAGTCTTTTCATTAAAATATTATTATATTCAAAAACTCGGGATTTAAACACCCGATAGAGTTTTACAAAAGAATAACTGATAAAACGATAATTTACATCTTTTACATTTAATGAAAAATCTGACCATCAGATCGTCTAATTGCTAACCCCATCATCTTCTATCTCCAACTAGTCATTACATGTAAAACAGTTTATACAATACGTCAACAACGCATGTTGGCGAACACATTGACTCTAAAACATTTTATATACTTAGTTATTCCCTACGAGTATCTTGTGACCCAGCCCGTCATGGCAAAGGAAATAATCAAGTTCTAAAACTCTGAAATACTATAATAAACTCATGTTCAACTCGAAACCGCTTAGAAAACACCGCAATGTTCGAGTACTTAGAAATTACCAATATACCAAGACCATTCCTCATACGTGTATAGCTTGGACACGGCCCGCCGTGGCGGGGGAACAACCAAGCGTGGTGCGGCGTTCAAACCAACTGCCCATATATGTAAAGATCCAAACAAACGTATATGATAGCTTGATGGCTAACGATAACTTTTGCTTATAAAGTTTTAGGCATGCATAATCCAATGTAAACATTTGTTCATATGACTAGTTTAAATATTGTAAACGTTTGAGCGTATTCACCTTTGTTCTAATTAGTTTTTTGTACTTATTTTTGATTGTCCGTTACCTCGGACCTATAGTACGATAATAACTTTTATAAATATTTTGATCGAATTATCTAGCTTTAGACCTAATTTGCATAACTTTAAACCTTGATAATTATTTGTCTGAATAAAACATTTAGACATGTAGTCTTTCTGTTTATTTACCAATTATGTGCTACGTTTCTTCTTCACGAAGAAACGTCTATTTATAAATACATTTTTGTTTCTTCTTCAAGAAGAAATATCAATTTGACTATAACTTTTATATGTAAAATTTTATGTTTCTTAGTTATGAAGAGATGTTATTTTTACTATAACCTTTATATATGAAAAGGATAAAAATACATATTTAAAACTTTTCATTGTTTAGACTATATTCCCAACTTAAACAACCATGTATTGAAACAACTTAAGTGTAATTCCTACCTTAAAAATGACGTTTAGAATATGAATTTTAAAAATAAACGGGCATCACCTATACGGCTATACTACACGTCGAGTGTCGGGTATGAAACGTTGAAACTTCGAAGTGGCATCGAGATGGCACAAACTTGGAGCTAAGGGAAACTTTAGAGTAAAAGGGTTGTTGTGTACGTACGTACGTACGTACGTTAGTTAGAATTGATTAATAATCCTACACCAAGTACAACCTAACATACCACACCCAAATACCCTTTTTACATAATAGTTTTTGTCCTAAAAAATTAGTTCAAAAGTTAAAAATAATATACTTTTATTATGTGTTATCAAGCCTGGGCTCGTGTTAACAAGTTAATTAATAGTAACTCACAGTAGTCGATTCCATGAGTACAACTTTAGGGACTGATAATGTAAATGTAAATATTTGGCACGTGTAACTGGAGCGTGGATAACGCGCTTGACCCGTTACCGATCATCACCGATTCGGTTCAATGCTGAGTAACCGCTCCTCCTCACCTTCATCGCACTTCCTCCGCTCCGCCGCCGCCGCCGCCGCCATGTCTCTCCGTCCTTCCTCCGCCGTAATTCTCAACACTTAGTAATAATCATCCTCATTCAATTTCCACTTTTTCCTGTTACTAATTCATTATTATTGTTTTGCATTACAGTACAGAGGCAGTGGCCGTAATAATAATAATAATCAGTCACGCAGCACCAGAGGATTCTCAAATCTACCTGATGACGTCATCAATCACAACACCGACGTCAATCGCCAATTCCGTCCGGATCATAATAATAATAATAATAATAATAATAATAATAATCCTCAGCCGCGTTTCAATTCTAGACCTAATAATAATAATATTAATAATTCGAATCCACCGTTCAATCCACACGCACAGCCGTATAATCCGTACCAGCACCAATATAATAATCAAAATCAAAATCAGCAGTTTCGACATCCGCATCCACATTTTAAACCTAATCAACACTTTCAACGGCAACAGCAGCGGCAGAATGTTGAGCAGAGTCAACAGTTTTGTCCGCCTCCGTACCAGCAGTTCGCGCCACGGCAGCCTTATGGACAGTTTCGGCTGCAACAGCGGTTTCAGCGGCCGACGAAACCGGCTTCTGACTATCGGAATTGGGAGCAGGCGAAGCCGTTGCCTCCGCCTAGTTGTGGTAATTATGAATTTAGGAGTGTAAACGACTCGAGACGAGCTCGGATAGATAAAAAGCTCGAAACAAGCTTTTCGAGTTTGAGCTCGAGCTTTGATGAGCTTTGTGTGTGTTTTTTAATCTTTACCTGTTTTGGACTTCTATGTATTAATTTAACCCTACATAGCCGAGCTCTAGCCAAGCTAAGGCTCGTTCAATGTTTTTCTCAAAATATATAAATTAGTTAAAAAGGTATTTAAACTAAATAATAAACGAGCTTGAAAAAACAACTTACGAACTAAACTCGAGCTGTAGAAAAGGAGCTCGAAACGAGTCGATCTTTTTGAGTTCGAACTCAAGCTTGCATGGGAAGCTCGTTTAGGCTCGTCGAGCCTTAGTGAGCTTTGTGTTTTTCTCAAAATATATAAAAGTAGTTAAACAGATATATAAATTAAATAATAAATGAGCCGATCCCGAGCTTGGAAAAACTTACGAGCCAAACTCGAGCTTTAGAAAAGGAGCTCGAAACACGCTGAGCGAGAGCCCGAACTCTCATAAGTCAAAATGAACCGAGCTCAAGCGTAGTAAAGCTTGGGATCAGTTTGACTCGTTTACACAACTGGTTATGATTCATGTGAATGAGCTTTCACCAGTCACATTATCTGTATATACAGTATTAGTCAAAAGGATAACTTTCATATAATTGGCATCAACTTGTTTTTGTTGCAGAGCGGTTTACGGTTCTCTCATACAATATACTAGCTGATTACCTGGCTATTAGTCATAGAAGCGAACTTTACTTTCACATACCTAGACATATTTTGGATTGGGAATTTCGAAAGAGAAATATTATGTTTGAGCTCGGGTTATGGTCAGCTGATATATTATGCCTTCAGGTGAACTATTTAATGAGTTTGGAACGTATAAAAGCCTTACCTTTTGGTAGTGGTTATTTTTATGTTTTGGTTTTTGATTTTAGAGTAGCATTTTTTTACATTAAGTTTGTTTTTTGGTGTTTGCAGGAGGTTGATAGATTCCAAGACTTGGAAGAAGACCTAAAGATTCGGGGATACAATGGTATCTGGAAGGTAAATGTTGCATGTGGTGTCATAAATGGTGTGTATATTGATCACATGTTATGTAGTTACTCATAAGCATGTCATAATGCTTTGTGGTCACCAAACTTTGTTAGCGTGTAGGTTTTTTAAAATGATGCAGACAAATATATTGCAAATTATCAATGTCTGTAAAACAGAAGAACTGTTTTCAACTAGTGATTGAGAATATAACTAACTATACATGGATGCAAGTTATATCCTCAATCAGCTAACCCATAGTTTTGTCTTAATTGTTGATAAGCATATGTTGCAACTTTCAAACTAATTGTTGGTGGATCGTGGACCTTACCACAGACATAAAAAGAGAAGCATGTGGAATAATATCATGATATATGGAGCATACAAACCTCTTTTGAATTTAATTACACTTGACAAACTGTAACAGGTTTAATGTTTGGTCCTTACATAGCATCTTTACAGTTAGTTGATGCAATTTTGATTATTTACATAAGTTTAGAATCGAGTATAATGGTTCGGTACATTTAGTATTAGTTTAATAACTTATTTCTCTTCTATATTTGAAAATTTATGTCTGTTTATTAATGTTTTCTTTTCTTCTATGTCAGATGAGAACTGGCGTGGCGGTTGATGGTTGTGCAATATTTTGGCGTTCATCAAGGTTTTCCTATTATTTTCTTTTTTTTTTTTACTTTTTAACAATGACCCCTTGCTGGTGTAGAATATTATTTTTTATCAACCCAATGCTTCAGGGTATATATGATTAAAGCAATTGGTAAATCAATTGCATGCTGCAGTTATAAGCAGCTGCATCTGTTAACATTAAAATAAAATTTTGATACTAGATTTAAGCTTCTACATGAGGAAGCTATTGAGTTCAATAAGTTTGGATTGCGAGAGAATGTTGCTCAGATATGTGTTCTAGAGGTGAGTTGGTCTTCAGTGATATATATTTTTTTTTAACTTTCACATGCAAAACTATGCACGTTTTTTTTTTCATTATTTCACTTAATTTTATTATTACATTAAACAGTCATCAAGTGAGAAAAGTTCAGCAGGATCACATTCAACTTCATGGTAAGTACAGCATATTCTCCAGTTTTTGTACTTTTTTTCTTTCATTTATTTCTTAACCTTGCAGTGAACTGTTTTGTGCCTGCAGCTCTGAAGGTCATAATAAAGTCGTCATTTGTAACATTCATGTGCTCTACAATCCTAAAAGGGGAGAGATCAAGGTTGGGCAGGTATTAACAAGTCTTTTAGTTGTATAAATATTCCTTCTGTTTTGCTCCCTTGTAGACAATTGAATCGTATATATACGAATAGAAGGAGATTCCTTATGAGTGATGCATAACTGCTTGTAATTTACTTAAAACTATCACTTTGCCTACATTGTATATTAATAAGAGGTTAGAAAGTCGTTTATTACACGGGTTGAGTAAAAAAAACTATTAAATAGTTAGAAATTATAAAACGATATTTTGAGATAAGAAATGTTTTAAATTATGTAGAAGTTAGTCAAGTTACTATATTTAAGGGGTGAAATAAGAGAAGCGGGGAAAAAAATTGGCTCATAGAATTGTGGCATGTGGCGCAACTAGTTACTTATTTATTAGGTATAGTTTTACAATCTGTAACCCGTGTTTTATTTGGTGTTTTGGCTTTTAAGATTTCATCCGGTCTATCTTTAACCAACAGGTTAGGATACTTCTAGAAAGAGCTTATGCTACATCAAAGCTTTGGGATGATGCTCCTGTTGTTCTATGTGGAGATTTTAACTCAACCCCAAAGGTATCTGGAATCTTAGGTCAAGACTTTCTTTGACCTTAAATTTGACTTTATTTATCATTCTAATAACTCTTTTTCTTATGCTGCAGAGCCCACTGTACAACTTCATATCAGAGCAAAAGGTTAAATAAAGTTCTGGTTTTCACAACACACGTATTGCTACGATTTTTTTGTAGATCGCATGCTAAGTTTACTTCTCAATGCAGTTACATGTGTCTGAACTGCCTAGAAATAAGATATCAGGGCAATATACTGCTGAAATTCGTCCCAAAAGATCGTTTATCTCTAATTTCAGGTATGTAATATTCAATCCCGAAACTCCTCATAACTAGACATTAAGAACCTATTAATGATTATCTTTCGTCTTTTTTATTGTTGTAGAACTCAGTCAACCAATAATGCTACTCAATCTCCGACAACGGTTGATACAACACATAAAGTTGAAAAAACCGCTCCACAACCCGAGACCAAGGAAGAAAGCGAGGGCATTTCTGTAAATTGCACCTCAGAGATTTTGGAAAGTATCTCGTCCGGTATGATTACCAATGACAAGAATTCAGATGAACATGAAATACTGGAAGCTATAGAAGATGTACCTGTAGGCGAGGTGGATTCCGCTTCATTTTTGTCTGACTTACATGGCCCTGATGGAAGTGACACCGCAGATGTAGCTAACTTGGCAGATGAAGTTGACGTGGTGGATGATGAACCTTTTGTGGAGAATCAGAACCCCTTTTATGACCCGTCAGGTTGGACCCCTATGGAAATAGAGGCTGCAACTGGGAGTTCAGAATGCATGACTGTGGAACACAAACTAAAACTACGAAGCACGTATACAGAAGTTGAGGTGGACCACATATGTCATGTTCTCTTCACTTTTCAATTTAACGATATAGAAGAGTATATATTTATGGGTTCTTGTTTTCAGGATTGTTCAGGAAGCAGAGACTCAAACGGTGAGCCTCAAGTGACTAGCTACCATAGGTGTTTCCAGGGGACTGTTGACTACATCTGGTGAGTCATCGTCATCATTTCCCAATCTTTTTTAAAAAAAGGAAAAAAATGAAAACCAAAGGAAGAGGTATACATTAACCACGGAGGTGAATTGTAATTATTTTACACGCAGGCGATCTGAAGGTCTTCAAACTGTTAGGGTTCTTGCTCCTATACCCAAACATGCGATGGGATGGACTCCTGGGTATCCTACAAAGGTATTGGGATGCTTTTATTAAAATTATTATTATTAATTTTGGAGCTTTTCCGTAATTGTACCTTGACAGTTGAAAGAATATAATAATTAATTTTTGTTTTCAGAAATGGGGAAGTGATCATATTGCGTTGGTTGCGGAATTGACTTTCAATAAACCTGCTGACGAGTGAGTGGCAAACAAGTTTCTTTCAGGTCTGTAATTTTTATATTTAATTTTCTGGCTGTTATATATAGATTGCCAGTTAGGGCTTGATTTTTTGTCAGCTGACACGCCGTCACATTACTCTAAATCAAAACTTTTTACCTTAACAGTTAAAACAAATAATTTGGTAAAGAATTTTGTATGAGATAGCAAGATGCATTTTTGTGCTTTCTTTTATACGCGCGCCATTTAACTCTTCTATCAAAAAATAATAAACAACTCTTCTATGTTGGCCATGGGACCGGGTGACAAATATGATTTTGTGTCAAGTTTTGTGACGCCATATCTTGTTGAAAATAATCATTGATGTATTTTTGTTATATTATATTATATGTTATGCAGAACGAGTTTACCTACCTAAAGGGTTTACCATGCTTCCCGAGGAGGATTGTCTTTTAGGTTAAGTTTCGCATTGGTCTGCAAGTAACATATGTGTGTATATATACATTCCTGAAGTGATTTTTTGAGCACTAGGAATGAGGATTATTTTGTATCAGATTAATTTTTTTTTCATCAAAGCAGTGTTAACACGTATGGCAAGCATTTTGATAACGAATTGTCGCTCTAGTGAGTGTCAGCCTTCTCTGTAGATTCACGACTGCCAGAGCACAGCCGTTTAGATTCATCACTCTCAAGTCTCAACCTTAATTCCCCTTCCAAACCCGATTCAACCATAATTCCATAAACGATTGGCATACAGTAACACAAGTCAGTTCCTGATTTGATCCGCCCAGTTTTCAAAACCGCACCGAGCAGCCATACACATGAATTTACTCTTTCAACATTGAGTATTGTTCATAAATCATGTTTTAAATCAGTCGGTCTTGGTTCGGTCTTCATAATATATAGTTTCATAATATCTTTGAATCCAGTTCCTTTGTGTAAGCATATTAGGGATTATAACATCAACTTAAAACTATAGACACATCATCCATACATTTTTAATTGAATCCTAACTTTTACACTATAATTCATAGTTAATCTTACAAAACTACCATTATGTTTTTGCCTTTTAAGCCACCCAAATCAGTACAATGTTAAAATAAGCCAAGCCATAGTGACCAAATCAATCTGTGTCAATAATATAGTTCATTTTGATTGAAAATATTAAGGCTGACCATTTTGCACAAACTTTATGAACCAAAACTACAAATGATAAGTAATACAAGATTTGAGTTTTTAATTCTAGTAGCTCAAAAGATCCTATAGTACTATATAACTTTATGGTTCCATCCACCAATGATGTCAAATACATAATCCAAGAGAATTAATGAAAAAAAAATCAGCATATGTATCTGTATGTGTTCTCAGAATCAAGCTCGTTTGTTAAACATTCGACGTTAGAATCATGAGTTAGCAATTATACGCATACAACCTATTTAGAAGCTCCAATAGCAAAGCTGCAGCCGAATCTTTAGCTTTCTTTACACTTGGCATTGGCTCTCCCACACATTCGTCCGTCCACCGTTTATCAGACGTATTTACCCGTACAGCGAATATAAACCGTTTTGCATGTGCAGGACCACCTTCGCTCACACACCTGTATGTATGCCACAATAACTTATTAAGTTAATCCAAAAATAATTTTAAAAAAACGTGAAGGATGCGTATAAGCGTATTTATATAAGTTAGCGCAGTTGGTAGTTTACTAACCGATACGATGGCATTGGCCAATTCCTGCGCAAGCAAATGTCATTCAAAGTCTGTCTAGTAAACGTTTGACTCCCATTCTTCTTCTTTCCATTCTCTTCGTTTTCCTTCTCTTTGGTTGCTTCCGCTTCCGTTTCTTTCGCTTTTAATGCAGCCAGAGCGTTACGAGCAGCCAACTTCTGAGCCATTTTCTTTTGAGGATTTTGAGCAATACCAACCTGGACACCGTCAACAAACACTTGAACGGTAGCCACATTACCATTTCGGGTTGCCTTGTACTCCAGCCCTTCGGCCTGTTGCTGACAACGTTCTTGTAGCTCCCGTACCGGATGCATTGGGAGCGTTTCTGGTGTCACCATTGGATGCAGCAGAGGCTGAAAAACCTGTATAACAGCCAAGAAAAAGTTAAAACACAAACAGTAAAATGGTGAATTAGTCTTGACTAGATTTAGCAACCAACTTACCTTCCAAACAGATGACGTGTCCCGCTGGCTGTCTAAGAAGACAGCACCGGCAATAGATTCAAAAATGTCACCGAGGACTTTTGGAGCTTTGCAATCTCCCAGACCAAATGAGTTGAACCCTGGTTTTGACACTTCACTTTCAACCTCCTTCACAAAATCTCGTATCTGCTCAAAAAAAGTTCAGTTAAAACTTGCAAGTTAATTACAGTAGTGGTTTGTTTAATGACTAAAAGTTTACTCTGAATACCTGTTTTTCAAGGGCACTTGAATCGTGCCTGAGATGCACATGAAGTCTATGCTTAACAGCAACACGTGCAAAGTTCTCATTATTTACAGCAGCCGCCCGCAGATCAGTTAAACGTCCCGGTGGGAGATCGGTGTACATAAAAAATAAGTGTTTTGTAATAAGGTGATCAAGAACCGCATCACCAACAAACTCCAACCGCTGGTAACATGAAACACCGGAAGACGGTCTAGAAGCATGAGTAATGGCTTCAACAAGCAGACTTTTATCCTCAAACTTAAAGTTCAAACTGCCCTCAATGGCATCAAAATCAACACTCCTTAATATGCTATCCGGAACCGCGCCAGGCGGCCGTGCTTGCGTCTCTATCTCGGTGGCGGGATCGAAATCCACCTGGATCCCGACCCATTTCATGAAATGATTAGCAGCTTGTTTCCCACCTTCAACATAATAAACTCCGATTAAAGCTTCAACCACGTCAGCAAGTGTCTTACTGGATAACACCCGATAAGAACTTGAATCACCCTCGTCCAGCTCACCATCCTCCAGCTCATCATTTATAGTCTCGGCGATTTCACCCGTTTCTTGATCTGATAAGAAATCGGTCTCCTTATCATCCTCATCAAAAACCGGTAGGACCCCTGGAGCAGCCCATCTAGACGGAGCAAATCGGTCTGCTTGGATATACGATTGAAGCCCCTTCGTAAGAGCATACTGGTACAACACCATGTTGCTAACCATTTGCTGTCTCATTCGGGTGAGCTGGCCCTCATGTTTTTGTGGATGTCTGAGAAAAAGATACCGACTAACAACCCATTTCAGATAAGCGTCTCCTAGAAGCTCAGCTCTCTCATAGCAAAACGTTTCCTGACATGAAGCCGCAGTCAAAGTTTCCAAAATCTGCACACAAAGTTATAATAATTATAAGATAGTTGTCATATAACAACTTGGAAAATAATACATATCTTATATGCAGGAACGGGATAACTAATAACATTCTTAAGCTGAACCGCAAGCAACATGCTTTCAACCCTCCTCATTATTGACGGTAATCTCTGTGCACCGCGAATTAATGATCCACTAAGAGGGTGCACAAAACAAAGCTCTGGAGGGAGGAACACGTAATATGTTTTATCAGGCGTATCTTCAGATTCACCTTCAGGACCTGAAGAATCAAATTAGTTCTTAAGCAACCCATAAATATTTTTAATCATAGTTGGTAACAGTTACCTTCCTAATGCTCAAACCGAGGTGACAATAGATTTTTGCAGTACGACACCCCACGCCCTCTTATCAGTGGTTGCTGTTTATACATCAGGTCTACTCCATACCTATATTTTCACAATAATAACATGATATGTTAGCGAACTGAAACGAAAAAGGTCATAAAAAATTCAAGGTATCTATCTATCTACTTACTTCTGCTTATAGTAATCAGCATATGAAGTGTACTCGAGCGGACCAAGATAACCGTCTTTCCTAGGAAACGAGTTCTCAGCAGTCATTTCAAACCGTACAGAATCAATGTAAAACCTCTTCCCAGAATGAGCAGCTGTAACAATCCTTCCAACAAGATCCTGTGCGTTGGTGCACGAATCAGCCATCATCAACTTGCCATGTGTTAGATTTCCATTAGCCGGAACCAATCCAGATGCCTTCACAACATCAAATTGTGCTACGGCCCCTCTAACACCATAAGTAGGATGTGACTTTTGTCCGCGTAGTTTCCCGTACCCATACTCTCTGCGGTCCCCACCGAGCGTCCGTTCATTTGTTCCAAGATACATATCGGGGCGGGCTCTCTGAAGTGGGTTGTTCCATGCAGATGTTGTAATAATGTTCTCTATGGTGTCCCAATCAATTTGTTTTTCATGTTCTTTTATACCACAAACGGGCACAAACAAATACGCTTTGGCGGGATCCCAAGGAGTAGTTGATGGCTCCACATCCACATCCAGTACAATGCTCATCAGTCTTACATGAAAGCTCTTCAATGTATCCAACTGCAGTTGATTAAAACTATAAGACTTTAACCACATACATACAACGGAAACTAAAAACTGCAAGCAAATATAAGCAACCAACCTGACTCTTAGTAACTTCAATACACCCCCGAAAGACAAGAGATGCCTCAGTTGTCATTGTTCGGGCAATAAAGAGCTCCGTTGACATCGATAACACCTTCACAAAAAACTTTCTTCGTCAGCGGATGACCATTTATTAATAGTATAGGATGACACAAAATTGTTAAAATAGTAGAAGATTGAACCTCTGCATCCAGTTCATTGCCGAAAAGCAATGCGAACTCAGAAACTTGAGTCAAAAAGGAATCTTTCGTGGAGCCGACATTAACGCATTTCACAACGTACATATATAGACGAAACAGTTTGGAATTATCATGTTCATCTCTACCAGATAGAATCCAATCACCCTGTCAAGACAAACATGAGTGTAAGCATGCATATAAACAAATAAACCGAATATGATTCAGAACAAGCCAGTGGGTTGGTCAAAGTAAAAACACAAAACTCACCTGAAGAATATTAGCTACCCCTTCGGGATAAAACTCCCTATGTCTAGCAGTTCCTGGTAACGGATCCCCTTCGTCATTTTCATCAGCTTTCTCATCTTCTCCCTTACTTCCCTTATCTGGCAACAGCATGTCGGTAAATGCTCCCATTTCATGAAGCTTCTTACACGCAGCTAAACAAACCGCCTGCATATTAAAAAGAAAAGTAACTTAATACACTTATTTAAGATAAACTACATTTATTCAAGATAAGCTATCTATTTAGTAATAGGCTCATCTTATGTTAATGCATATAGTATGACGCGTACCTGTTGTGCAACGCGCATTGAACTGCATACAGGGCCTTCAAGATTCTCAAATGGAGCGTTACAAGGGAGTTGAAGTCTGCATGAGTATCCATGTCGCTCCATAGTGAACTCAGGACGAAGAATCGAATACCTGCAAAATGGTTCGACAAAAAATATTAAACAAAAGCTAAGATCCCTTCGCACATACAGTAGCGTAGCAAAATATAGTGATGTGACCTGTCACTAGGTAGTTGAGAGCAGTAGAAATGAATAAGGCCGGCAGCAGAATTTAAACTCACAACAGCACCAGTTGATTCCACCTGGTAGACCGTACCAAGTGCCGGCTCTATGGAAATCAACTTTGATGTATCCTTAAGATGACTGAGGTCAGTTCTTTCAATTGCCTCTTTCCTCAAAGTTTCTTCACTGTTTCTAGCGTTCCTCAAAAACGCCTCGTGTGACAAATTTCCTCTGAAGAAAATAATAACATTAATCAAAAAATTCAACATGTTACATTCTTGTCGTATATTAAGATATGATAATGGCCAGTACCTCTCAACCATTAATATATAATCAGACCCGGGCTTTCTGGCCCGGCCCCGAGACTGTAAATACAGTTTTTGCAAGGTCAAACCGAATAACAACATTGCATTGACGAATATCATGACCTTCCTCTGCCACACTGGTGGCAACTAAAAGCGTCACCTATAAATCAGTCACAACCAAGCTAAGTCTTTTAGCATAATGCCTTAACCAATTTGGTCAGAGAAAGATAAATCAAAATGCAAATCAACCCATTTTCTAAAATACATACCCTTCCATCTCGGAATCTAGAAATAGTATCCTGCATTTGAGAAGACCGCATCTCCTGACTATTGTTGTGCCCTATCAGACTTGCTGAATTAATGAAATTAAGAGAAGGAAGCTCCGCAAAAACCTGCACGGTTCACCATAATGTCACGTTCATTCCATAATTTTATTTCAAATTCTCTCAAAACAAATTTTCCACTTGCAGAAAAGAATAGTTATAATTTCTCCAAGTTACCAATGGCTACTCATATAGTCGTATCATTCAATCTTGCAAGTTTTATTAGTTAATTAGTATCTTAAACACATTTTGGGTATTACTAGCACTTCACTAACTAAAATATGCATTAATTGTTCATACAATAAATTTATAAACTGTTTTGTCTGTGGACTGTTATTATGTGTGAGTAAAAGAATAGGCAATAATACTAAACCTTTGGAAGAACAAGAGCAGCGACAACTCGTTCAACAAATATAATGGCCCGAAAATCCTCCATGTGTTGATACTTGAGAAGTATCTGGATCAAGGACTGGACTTTAGGGGTCACTTTTCCATCAGCCACCGCAGCTCCTATTACCACGTCCACATGCTCTCCAACAGAGACAACTATCATGCATTTTAAAAATAATAATTATTAAAAACGTAAGATTTTAAATTATGTGAGTTTATGGTGTGTGACTAAAGAACCCTCAATCAAGAAAATGTAAACATAACATTATTTTTAAAATGTAGACATATCTAACCGAGAGATGGAAAGAATATACTCACCCTGGGTGTCAGGAAGCTCGCCTTCCTCAATCTCATCAACGCAGGTCGATTCACACCCCTTCTCACTAACTTCTCCACCGTTGTTTTGTAAAACCGCACCCTCGGATAGTTGGCATTGCAGCAAAGAAACAACTTTGCTTAAGTAGGATTCTTGAAACTTTACATCTAGCTGGAAGTTTGCCCTTTCATCACTTTGCAAGGCTGTCAAAAACGACTCTGCAACCTTGTAAGCGCACCACTGGCCCAACTCATCAAGCGCGTAATTAATAGCTCTCAGTTTCTGAATCAAATTAGCAGCCCCGTCGCCTTCTGTTCTTTCAGAGACCCGTAAACTTGGGCAAGCTCTTCCTTAACACCGCCAGCATCTCGGGCTCCCATAAACTGCCACTTGCTTCTTCTAGAACTTGATTGTGCAGCTTTCCAAACTTCAACTTCCATTTGCTTAATCTGCTCATGTAGTGACCATAAACTAGCAGCTTTATCATACTCCACTACAGTTTCTATTGGCATTGGAACATGTTTCTCAAGCTCTTTACGGTCTTTTATCGTACAAACAACAGAATCGAGTTTTGTTTCGAGATTACGGATCTTTATGGCACAATCTACTTGACTAGAGACACCTACACAAAAAACAAAAATTTATAATAAGTATTGATTCAGCTTCATCACTAGTTGGCATCAAAAAAGAAAAACAAAGTTTGGCAACATGAAAAATGACTAATTTACCCTTTAGGTTAACAGGCGAGGCAGTCATTCCGAAAACGGACGGCCTTTTCTCCTTAGCTGTTGTGTGATAAAACTCAGACATCACCAAAGAGTAAGGATGTTTCTTCACAGCATGATGGCACTCGTCTAAAATAAGCAAATTTATTGCTTCCATTTTTATTATGCTATGTCTGAGAATATTCAAAAGAATTTGAGCAGTCATCACTAGAACCTACACGACAAATAAATTAAATTTCAGAATGGCAAAATAAACTAAATGTTAACAAGTGTATAAATTTTCCATGTGATAGAAGTTACATGTTTCTTCTCAAACTCCCGTTGTAACACCCCAACCCGGAGCAGGCTGACGTGTCACTATTACAGATATCATAGACCAAACAAAAACCATTTAAACGAAATGAAAAGAATCCCATGGCAACCAAAAGAGTTAAAAACACTGAAAGAAATTCTAAGTCAAATTTATTAAATGCTTAAATAAAAGAAAATTAAATCAAGTCCCTATTCTTGAGCTTCATTTTACTCTCATCACTGATCTCCCCGATTTCCCGAATTACCTGTTAGCAAATAAGACAGACACAAACAAGAAAATACGGCTGAGCCAAAAATTACCCAGTAACGGAGAGAACAATAGTACAGGTAAAGGCATACATAAGACAAAACACATACTGAAATAAAACTGAAACTATTGCGGATATAAAACCACGTTTTAGACCGAACTAGAATTAGATGCGAAACATAATCCGATACACGATCGGGACGTAATCTGAATATACTCAAATTTAACCAAATGCGTATACACATATCAAAACGGACCAGAAATATAGCGAAACAAAATATAATTACTAAAATACACGACGATGATGTTAAAATAAATAGGTCGAGTAATACGGAAGCACCCAGAGCCTAAACAGAGGGGTACACAGCTAGCTAGTCCATGCACCAAGGAGACGGTGTGGGTGGCGTGCACACATTGTTCCATCTCAAACAGAAGTCAGGAGTCAGGAGTCGGAGCTAAGATCGATCTATACGCCTCTAAGTGGCCAAGGTACTACATGAGTACTTTCAGAGACGCCGTGAACTTTGATTACGCACTGTCACGATAAGTGCCATGTCGTTGACGCCCCAACGACAAGTCAGAAATGCTCGGGTAACAGAGTACTGAACTAAAGTCGTATAACTAAAAGATATTTAAACAGGAACATGCAATAATGAATTCAAAATATATATAACCTATTGCATGCTATAAAATTAATATAACCATATCATACGAATAAACCGAACTAGATAACAAAAATCCGCACTACGAAGTGACAGACATCGAATATAAAATGGACTAGAACCAATACTATGAGTGAAGAAAAACAGAATCCGTACCTTAAACAAAGCAAAAAGAAAAGATAAGGTTGTCTTCAACTATATTGAGAATTTACATTATAATATAGTTAACATAAGATTTATTGAACTCAAAATATATTGCGTGATTAACCGATCGGTTTTCCGACGACAAGGGCGTTTTATAAATAAAAATAATAATAATAATTCGACACTTGATTTCATAAAAGTCATGTAATTGTTACTAATATTAATATATAACGTTAAATGGATGGCAAGAGTTTTGAATTTAACATTCAGACTCTTACCAAAAGGATTTATACAATTATTTAACATAATCCTTTTAATTCTAAATAATCTAAACAGATGGTGGCCACATGTTATGATTGAATTTGCATTTATATATCACACCATAAATAATATTCATTACAGATTATTAGTGATTAACAATTGAGGTGTGTTTGAATTAAGAAAACGATCACACAGTTACACGGAGAACACCAACATGAGTACATATTGAATGTCACTATTAATACATTCTACCCTTTAAAATTCGGATTTAAAGTTTAGTCACCGGAATCGTATCAGAATTTAAGAACTCAAGATTATACAAGAACATGAAAGGTGAACAAGAGCATAACTATTACCTCCAGATCCGAACAAACTGAATGTATCTAAAAGCGAGGGCGGTGGAAGTAAACGGACGCATGACGGTGGCTCTCTTACTAAATCCAAGAGATCAATATGGCAGCGGCGAAAAACTGGCTTGATGGTGATGGTTATCTCCGGTAACTGGTAGCGTTGGCCGCATATTTTCGGTAAATCATAGAATGGTGGTGGTTGTGGTGAATACGGCAGCGAGGAATGAAGGGGCAGAAGGGGTTTTAAAGGGGATTGAGAATTCAATGAAAAGAATATTAAACTCCTAGTTTATTTGAAAATTTGTTGAACAAGATAAATCTTGAAATCATATCCAATCTTGTTAATTTAATTCATTTGATATTGTTTTATGCATGAAAAATCCTACACGTATATACATCTAGAAATTGTTGCTTACTCTAACAATGTAAAACTCAAGATTCAAAAATTCAAGATTGAGATATAATTATCGATTCTAGAACTATTATAATTAATATATATGTTTATCTTTAACTAAAAAAAATACGAGTTATTATAATTATACTCCCCTAAAAAAAATTTCGTCCTCGAAATTGTAAGGCAGGGACACATACTTTCGGATATAACGGAAACGAAACAAACTTAAACGTTCATAAATTCAAACATGACAATTGCGAAGTCTTGGAAACAAATATTAGGACATATAAAACAAAATTCATATGAAATCAAAACCATCCAAACTGAAATCACCAAGTGCTAAAACGGAAATAAATACGGATATTGGGAACGAATTGTATCCTCTATTTCCCATATAGCTTCTCGTTCAGAATGGTTCTTCCAAAGAATCTTAAACAAAAAAAAATAGTTTTCTTGCGCATAATGCGTTCTTGACGATCAAGAATAGCTTCCGGTTCTTCTTCAACAGATAAATCCTCGCGAATCTGATGGAGCGGATAGGTAACAACATGCAACGGGTGGTAATTATACCCCCTAAGAAGAGATACGTGAAAGACCCTATGCACATGAGATAACTGAGGTGGTAAAGCCAAACGATAAGAGACTTCGCCAACTCTTTCAAGAATTTCAAATGGTCCGATGAATCTTGGGCTAAGTTTTCCCTTGATTCCAAAACGTTGAACGCCTCTACAAGGTGAAACTCGCAAGAATACCCGATCACCGACATTAAATTCCAAAGCTCGACGATGTCGGTCTGCATAGCTCTTCTGTCGACTCTGAGCCTCTTTTAGCTTCTCACGAGCAATGGTAACTTTCTCATTTGTAATCTGTACCAACTCGGGCCCTTCAATAATTTTCTCACCAACCTCATCCCAACCATTAGGGGCTCTACACTTACGACCATATAAAAGCTCGAACGGCGCCATACCGATGCTAGCTTGCCAACTATTATTGTAGGCAAACTCAACCAGACTTAAATACTCGTCCCAGTTTTCACTCCACTCTAAAGCACATGCTCGAAGCATATCTTCGAGTGTCTGAATGGTACGTTCTGACTGACCGTCAGTCTGAGGATGAAACGCGGTACTGAATCTCAATCTAGTACCCCATGCGGCCTGCAACCCCTTCCAAAAACGCGAAGTGAAACGTGGGTCTCGATCACAAACAATAGAGACGGGGGTGCCATGGAGTCTAACAATCTCTCGAGTAAAAATATCGGATAACTTACTGACTGAGAATCCTTTTTGAATCGGAAGAAAGTGAGCCGATTTTGACAAACGATCGACTACAACCCAAATAGCATCATTTTTTTTGAACGTTTTAGGTAGTCCGGTAATAAAATCCAATGAGATATCATCCCACTTCCATACCAGAATGTCAAGTGTCTGAAGTAAACCCCCAGCTCTTTGATGCTCAGTTTTAACTTGCTGACAAGTAAGGCATCTGCTGACATAACTGGCCACGTCCTCTTTCATACCGCTCCACCAAAAATGTTGACGAAGATCCCGATACATCTTTGTGGATCCGGGGTGGATTGAGAACGGTGAACTGTGAGCCTCGGCTAACAACGACTCCCGTAGGGTGGAATCGCTAGGAACACATAACCGTTTCCCACACCAAACTACGCCATGCTCGTCTTCTCTGAATTCTGACTGTTTACCAACCTCCAAATTCTGTATAATTGCCCAAATTTCTCCGTCTTCATATTGCGCACTCTTGATTCGAGAAATTAGATCAGGCTCAATCTGAAATCTGGCTAGATATCCATTGGTATCACCAAAATGGAGACCAATACCCAATCTATCCAGATCATTGAGGATATGAGGTTGCAGCTGAAAAGAATTTATCGTTCCGGAACTCTTCCGACTAAAAGCATCGGCTACAACGTTTGCCTTCCCCGGATGATACTGTATGATAGCGTCGTAATCTTTTAGAAGTTCTAACCAACGTCTCTGCCTCATGTTCAGTTCCTTCTGAGTGAAGATATATTTCAAACTCTTATGATCAGTGAAAATATCGCAAGTCTCTCCATTATTAGCTCTATGGCTAAGCTGAGGGCAATCTCTAATTCTGGGTGTTGCATCTCCACACTTGAAGCAAAGGCCTTCGGCTCTGTGACATAGACTTTTATGTGGCTTCCCACAAGTGGCACAAGGAGGGTCGCGGTTAGGTGGCGGGTTCTGTTGAGTTTGGTTTTGATTTCCTCCATTTTGAGACTGATTGTTATAATTCTTGTTTGAGCGTTGTCTACTGTTTCGGGGTACCAATGATTGATCATCAACATGAGAAGAAGATTGGTTAGGATCACTTTCCCTTGGGCGCTTGCGATCATCATTAGACGCCTTCTAACGGTGTTTCTTATCATTATCAAGGTTCTTAACCGCATACACTATCTCGTTTATGTCATTAAAACGGAGGTTTAGGATAAACTTTCTATCACGATCACATGTGGCCCACTTGAAATGATTGGTCTGTTGTTCCTGCGTGCCTACAGTTGGGCCAAGAAAACTAACCAATCGACTGAAACGATTTTTAAACTCAACGATGGGCTCATCATTAGCCTGAATAATTGAAGAATATTCTCTCAAATATTCACTGCGATCAGCATCAGTGAATTACTGTTGGTAAAACAAAGTACGGAATTCATTCCAAGGAAGTGTAGCAGCATAATTGTCTCCACCACGGGCAGCTTTCAGTGTCTTCCACCATCTGTGAGCGTCATCTTCGAGCTTGTAAGCAGCTAGCCGAACCTTAAACACATCTTCGACACCTAGCACTTCGAACAGTTTCTCGATATGTGCGATCCAGTTTTCAGCTTCTACCAGAGAACTGGCGATACTAAAGGATTTCGGCTTTTGCTTTTGAAAACGCTCAAGCCAGACATGAATACCAACAGGCGGATTGTTGCCTCCAGCGTTGTTGCCTCCCGCGTTGTTGCCACCAGCGTTGTTCCCACCGGCATTGTTGCCACCGGCATTGTTTTGCTGCAACTGTTGTATGATGTTAGGGACTATTTCCGCAATAGCTGCATTGACGGCGTTAGTAACAAGGGTCGCAAGAGGAGGGTCGTTTCCAGCATCATTCTCGTTTTGGCGATTCACACGTCTTCTAGGAGGCATCTGGAAGTAAGGTAACGTATGAATTGAACGATAAGGATTTACGGAATACGCGGAAGCGAAAAGGAAAATCCTAACTCGACGTCTACCCATTAACTCACATTTTTAATTATTTTCGTCTAAGTTTTCTACAAGAAAGAGCCTGGGCTCTGATACCATAACTGTAACACCCCAACCCGGAGCAGGCTGACGTGTCACTATTACAGATATCATAGACCAAACAAAAACCATTTAAACGAAATGAAAAGAATCCCATGGCAACCAAAAGAGTTAAAAACACTGAAAGAAATTCTAAGTCAAATTTATTAAATGCTTAAATAAAAGAAAATTAAATCAAGTCCCTATTCTTGAGCTTCATTTTACTCTCATCACTGATCTCCCCGATTTCCCGAATTACCTGTTAGCAAATAAGACAGACACAAACAAGAAAATACGGCTGAGCCAAAAATTGCCCAGTAACGGGGAGAACAATAGTACAGGTAAAGGCATACATAAGACAAAACACATACTGAAATAAAACTGAAACTATTGCGGATATAAAACCACGTTTTAGACCGAACTAGAATTAGATGCGAAACATAATCCGATACACGATCGGGACGTAATCTGAATATACTCAAATTTAACCAAATGCGTATACACATATCAAAACGGACCAGAAATATAGCGAAACAAAATATAATTACTAAAATACACGACGATGATGTTAAAATAAATAGGTCGTGTAATACGGAAGCACCCAGAGCCTAAACAGAGGGGTACACAGCTAGCTAGTCCATGCACCAAGGAGACGGTGTGGGTGGCGTGCACACATTGTTCCATCTCAAACAGAAGTCAGGAGTCAGGAGTCGGAGCTAAGATCGATCTATACGCCTCTAAGTGGCCAAGGTACTACATGAGTACTTTCAGAGACGCCGTGAACTTTGATTACGCACTGTCACGATAAGTGCCATGTCGTTGACGCCCCAACGACAAGTCAGAAATGCTCGGGTAACAGAGTACTGAACTAAAGTCGTATAACTAAAAGATATTTAAACAGGAACATGCAACAATGAATTCAAAATATATATAACCTATTGCATGCTATAAAATTAATATAACCATATCATACGAATAAACCGAACTAGATAACAAAAATCCGCACTACGATGTGACGGACATCGAATATAAAATGGACTAGAACCAATACTATGAGTGAAGAAAAACAGAATCCGTACCTTAAACAAAGCAAAAAGAAAAGATATGGTTGTCTTCAACTATATTGAGAATCTACATTATAATATAGTTCACATAAGATTTATTGAACTCAAAATATATTGCGTGATTAACCGATCGGTTTTCCGGCGACAAGGGCTTTTTAAAAATAATAATAATAATAATTCGACACTTGATTTCATAAAAGTCATGTAATTGTTACTAATATTAATATATAACGTTAAATGGATGGCAAGAGTTTTGAATTTAACATTCAGACTCTTACCAAAAGGATTTATACAATTATTTAACATAATCCTCTTAATTCTAAATAATCTAAACAGATGGTGGCCACATGTTATGATTGAATTTGCATTTATATATCACACCATAAATAATATTCATTACAGATTATTAGTGATTAACAATTGAGGTGTGTTTGAATTAAGAAAACGATCACACAGTTACACGGAGAACACCAACATGAGTACATATTGAATGTCACTATTAATACATTCTACCCTTTAAAATTCGGATTTAAAGTTTAGTCACCGGAATCGTATCAGAATTTAAGAACTCAAGATTATACAAGAACATGAAAGGTGAACAAGAGCATAACTATTACCTCCAGATCCGAACAAACTGAATGTATCTAAAAGTGAGGGCGGTGGAAGTAAACGGACGCATGACGGTGGCTGTCTCTTACTAAATCCAAGAGATCAATATGGCAGCGGCGAAAAACTGGCGTGATGGTGATGGTTATCTCCGGTAACTGGTAGCGTTGGCCGCATATTTTCGGTAAATCATAGAATGGTGGTGGTTGTGGTGAATACGGCAGCGAGGAATGAAGGGGCAGAAGGGGTTTTAAAGGGGATTGAGAATTCAATGAAAAGAATATTAAACTCCTAGTTTATTTGAAAATTTGTTGAACAAGATAAATCTTGAAATCATATCCAATCTTGTTAATTTAATTCATTTGATATTGTTTTATGCATGAAAAATCCTACACGTATATACATCTAGAAATTGTTGCTTACTCTAACAATGTAAAACTCAAGATTCAAAAATTCAAGATTGAGATATAATTATCGATTCTAGAACTATTATAATTAATATATATGTTTATCTTTAACTAAAAAAAATACGAGTTATTATACCTGTTGCCATCTCCTGGCGTCCCAAAAATCTTGGCCCATCTCTCCACAATAATGACCAACTTCGTAGCCCGTTTGCTCGCGAATAACTTCCGCTTGCTGCACATGCGATTAACATAACATAAACTTAAGAACATGAACTAAAGATTTTTTTATAAAAAAAATTAAGCATTCTGTCAATTGGTGTAACAAAATTACCTGATAAACAAGTGGCACCTTTGGAACCAAAAACACAGCCAGCATCTTCTTGCCTTGTTTATGCAGATCATCATACATACTTTTTATAAGGAGTACAGCAATAAGAGTCTTCCCCGCCCCTGTCTCTAAAAACGCTATCGTATTTTTGTTTTTCGCCTGTTCAAGAACATCTAACTGGTACTTACACGCATGTTCCCTTGCCACTTTTTTTTCGGGTCATCTTTCTTCAACTCCCCTTCATTACCATCATTATTCTTTTCAACATGCGCCTTGACATCCCGGTTGCCGCTCGATTCCCAAGAACCAGGATGAAACACCATATCATTTGTCCCCAAACGGTCCCTCTCCCAATACCCCCGTCCGTCCCTCCAGTCCGCATCCCTATTCCCTCTTCCGCCATTACAATGCTGCTCTCGCCTTCTCGTAAAACCTTTATCCCTCACGTCACAATCACGACCATCCCGACCCCTTTTCCTACAAACCCTTTCCCTCTCAACCCGAACCCTTTTCCCAAATCTTTCCCGGTTCCCGACCTCAGCCTCGTTCAACGACTTGTTAACCTCACCGTGAGCTCTCTTCACACCATTAGACGCAGGCGTCACCGCGGGTTGCGCCTCGACGAGGGTGACACCGGCCGGGATACTATCGAGAACACCGTCGAAGAAACTAGGATTGACGTTGGACGGAACAACAACGGAAGCAGCAGCAGACGAATCGGGTTGAACGAAATCGCCAAGATCAATGTCCTCACATGCATCGAGCCAGTAAGAAGGGTTCAAATCCTTGTCACCATCCATTGTTTCTTTGATTATCTAGAATCTAAAAGATGATAATAATAATAATAAAAAAAAGAATCAAATTCAAGAAATGGTATAACACAACAACTAGACTAGAAAAGATGCTTACTTTATGAAAATAATAATAAGGGTATTCAAGAATAAGAATAATAATATGCCTGGTTGTTTACTAGTTGAATGTATGTATGGTTGTAAAACCAGATAAGCGTGGGATAGACCGTACGAATCAAACGGAATTCAAAGATTCTACACGGTCTATCTAACGCGATTCTGCCTCCTCCTCCTTATTATTGTTATAACAATTCAAGATTCCGATGAGAATTCCGGCAACATCAAACAGACAGACGGCGTTAGGGTTTGTGTTGGGGGGTCAAACTGTAAAACACACAAGTCAAAGTCTTTAACAAACAAACTAATATGTAGATATCTATGTCTTTCAACTCTTTTTAACTTTTAACTTTTAACTAACTAGTTTTAATAATAAGTTGTTTTTCTTTAATGGTGTTTGCTTACTTGTTTTTCTTCAATTTTTTTTTTCTAAAGGTTGTTTTTTTTAACTTTTTTATTTGTTTTGTCTTTGTTTTTCTAAGAACATGCGTACAGAGAGGCGTGATAAAGACTCATAGCGTCTAAGAGTAAAAACGAGTTGAGTTGTTCACAAACTATTCGAGATCGGCTTGTTAAAAAGCTCCATCAAACGAAGTTTAATCGAGCACGAGCCTAAAAATAAGCTCGTTTGATGAACGACCCCGAGCTCGACCTGGTTCGCGAGCCTAAACGAGACTGTCGTTTATATAAAATTTTAAAATATATATTTGTTATTAATTAATATATATATAATGTTATGAAAAAATAAATAAAAGTGATTAAATAATATATGTTATTTTATACATAAAATTTTAATAGAAAAAAATATATAAAAATAATTATACTTATATAAAAATAATTGATAAATAGTAAATGAGCCGAGCTCGATCTTTGAAAATAGAGCTCGAAACGATCCGAGCTCGAGCTTTGTATAAGTCAAACGAGCCTAGTCAAGCTCAGGCTCAACTCGTTTGCACCCCCAATAGCGTCTTACACAACAGCTTCAAGCGTGATATGCATAAAGCCCTTCACCAATTTTTTTTAAAGAAGTATTTGAACGACTATGTAATAAAAATAATAATCAAATTTTTTATTCCATTTAAGTACCCATATATAAACACAATCAACTCTATTTTTTTTAAACACAACTCTCCACTCTTTCATTCTTACTCAATTTTTTTAACAAAGTCAACCGGAATCAACCGTGTTAAAAGTTTTCAAATAATTAAGCACGATAAGACCCAAATCTAAAGCCCTATGCCAGACCAACTAAATCGAGCTACGCCTAAACACCACCCAACTAGTACCAACCCCAAATTACCAAGCAGGCAAGTATTTTGACTCGAGCATGACGGGGTACATGAACCTCCTAAGGATGTTCAAAAACTTTGTTCATAAACAGGTCGGTGTTTGATCGACTATGAACATGGGCTCAACATTTGGTTCCCATACGAGATGGCCACTGTATACCCCATGTCGTCTGGATATAGAC
The DNA here is from genome assembly GCF_021521415.1 of Bidens hawaiensis. Taxonomy (NCBI): domain Eukaryota; kingdom Viridiplantae; phylum Streptophyta; class Magnoliopsida; order Asterales; family Asteraceae; genus Bidens; species Bidens hawaiensis. Next base: position 34,015 of record NW_027497129.1, on the reverse strand, counting down.
CGACACCAAAAAGGTCCAAAACCTCCTCTTTGGTTTATTCATAAACGGGCAAGTCCGATGCTCGAAAGTTCGACTTAAACGATGATACAATCTTGGATGACGAGGATGAAGCTTTGGAACTGTGAGGACTGCCCGGTAGAAGATGTGATGGCAAGGGGAATCGAGCGGGGTCATTGTCGGCGGGTGTTGAATTCGACGAAATGAGCCATCAACTCCAAGATATATGCGACCTTGTTTATCAACGTTTGAAACACGTGGACTGAAGAGACAAATGAAACGAGAAGGTCTTCGAGCTAATAGAATAGAGGAAAATGTCGAAGGATATCTAAGTGTGTATCGACACCGATCGACGCCTCCAAGGAGATGCCTTGATTCTAGCCCAAATGAAAAGGCATCACATCCGCAGTAAAATACAGACTTTTAGTGTTTTTTTTTAGAAAATTATGATTCCCCCCCCCCCCCCCGGTGTAATATGGGCGGGATATTCTTACCCCATGATTCTTAAGTTGTGCGCTTTGAACCCACATAGTTTCTCAGCAGGCTCAATTTGACCCATGTCGTCAGTTGATCGTCCTTGACTTAGGGGGTGTTTGTTTTTCATTAAAAGCACTTCCCCATCTCTTTTGTCTGCGCCGCGCAGACCACGCACAGACGTTGTGCTCTGCAGTGTGTTTGTTTTTTAGAAGACATTTCATTTAAAAGCGTCTGCGCGTCGCCGCGTCCTCTTCTCCTAGAAGTCTTGTCCATACCACTTCTCACCTCTTCTCCTCTTCTTCTTATTTTTTCATTACCAGACATTAGGAGTGTTCACGGTCCGGTTTTGACGGTTTTTAGGTCAAACCATGAACCAAACCGTTAGTAACGGTTTTTGTCAATGTAAATCGAAACCGAACCGTTGAAAAATAAAACCGAACCATTACTAACGGTTTGGTTTCACGGTTTCGGCTTATGCGCATTTGCAAGTTGACTAAATGCTCTTTATATTTGCATGCGGACCCATGTTTGCAAGTAATTTTATTTTTCCTAATGTTGGCAAATCGAAGTTACAAAACACAGCATGGAGTAATACAAAGAAATTTAGAACCCAATCCAATTCTCCAACCTTCAATGTGGAATCTTACCTTCAATTAATTAACCTATACTCCTATGAACTTGTAACATTTAAAAAGATTAAAACATATAAACAAGTTTGTGATGAAAACTGTTCTATAAAAACTTGTAATTGAAAACCATTTGTTTATTTAGATATCCATTTAATTGATATATATATATACCATAGCTTTGCCGAAGTTTGGGAAACACTCAAAACTTATAGCGCCGCTCAACTTATACGGTCTGGTCCGGTTTTATACGGTTTGAAATTTTAAAAAAACCGTAAACCGGGCCGTTCATTACAGTTTGAAACTTTTGAAACCGACCGACCGAAAGTTCAATACAAAAACCGACCGTGAAACCAAACCAATGATCGGTTTGGGCGGTTTCACAGTTTCAAACCAAACTGTGAACACCCGTACCAGACATAACAAAACTCCTCCACCCTCCTCCTTCTCATCTCAAACCCTAGCTGCCTCCTCCACCCTCCACCGCCGGCGGCCTATCTTCCTCCACCGCCGCCGGCCTATCTCTCTCTCCAAAGATCCGTCGCCGCCTCTCTCTCGAACACAATCCGCAACCTCTCTCTCTCTTTCCACCACATATCCGCCGCCCATCTCTCTCTCCAACAGGTTTGCTTCTCTTCAAAGGATTAATTGGTATATGATTAATTGTCGCCACCACCATAGGATTAAATGGTATTATGTTCCATATCCATCAAGTTGCAATACTGGTCACACAACTATATAAATTTCCATCAACGGGAGTTTTGTTTTTATATTTTATTGTCACACAACTTCTAGAATTTGAATTTTTTTAATGGAATTAATATACATGTATACATACCCAGGCCGTGGCACCGCCACAGAAGCTAAAAGTCGAAGATGGCATTTTTAGCACATCAAGAGAGATCGGATTTACGAAGCAAAATGAGCTCTTTGTTGGCTGTGAGTGTTCGGTCAATACTTTTTTGTTTAAAGGTATAGTTTTACAACAATAATAACTAGTATTACACATATTATTAACTTAGTATGAGTTATGCAGGCTTCATTGTTGGGAGAAGCAATAACCAGAATGGGAATTCCATTGCAACTTAATTTGGGGATTCCAATTTACGAAGCCGAGCCTCTTCTTCTATTCTCATCCTCTTCACACTCATATGAGCCATTGGGGCTTTGGGTGATCGCGACCGGTTTATTGATGAGCCCACCGGACTTGGCAAGAATGTTATTAGTTTGTTGTTGAATAAAGTTTGTAGAAAGTTTAGGTTTGATTAATATTGTTATTAGTTTGTTGTTGAATAAAGTTTGTAGTTTTTTGTTAATTGTTAAAGTTTTTTTGTTAGATTTTTATCAGTTTGTAGAAAGTTTAAGTTTGATGAATTGTTATTAGTTTGTTGTTGAGTAAAGTTTGTCTGAAAGTTTAGGTTTAAGTTTCAGTTTATTTAAATTTTAGTTTATTTTAGCAGTCTGCAGACGTTAAAAAGCAAACAGTCTTCTTATTACAGACTGCAAATGTTTGGTCCACCTCTTATGATACAGATGTTTGCAGATGTGGTCCGCAGACTACATACAGTTGACCTCTGAAAAAACAAACAGCACCTTAGTGAAGTTACCATCATGCCCTTAAGGATTAAAATGAAATTACCATTATGACCTTTTATAATAATAATAATTATAATAATAACAACCTCAACAGATCTTCATCATTATCATACAACAAACCCAGATCTTCATCATCATCATACCCACTCAAACCCATATTCTTCTTCTACACTTACAAATATCATTCTTCTTCTCCTTAACTTCCTACAACTTCCTCTTTATTTCCTTTTCTTCTTCTCTTCATCTACCTCATTGTAATATTTCAGATCTTTCGTATTTGTATTCGTATTCGTTTGCCCGACTCGGTAATATATTTAGGATCTTTTGTATTAATTAAAATTTGTATTTGTTAGTATTTAACTTGGTTTAACCAATATAATATTTTACTAACTTTTAAACTTGTCAAACAATGCTTAAAAACCCTTAAAATCGCTTATTTCGGTTAAAATTTTGCGTTTATAGAAGTGCATGGACTAATTTTGCCAAATCTTTCCTATTTTCGACTAAATTAGCGAAACTTAAGCTCCAAGATATGTAAATTAATTTTGTAAAACACCCCGAACCGTTTTCTTGTCGTCCAAGCCAAAATTTGTTAGTTATTATACCTGATTTTCTCATTAATAGCTTATTTCGTTTTCTAATCGAGTTGATTCCTTCATAAATGCATTATAACACTCAATATTTAATCAAACCCCACCTCTAAACCCTCAAAAATACTAAAGTACAGCCATCCTTCCCATATCCCACGAAATTTCCCTTCTCCATTGTCGGTTTCTTCAAGATTAATCAAGTTTTTCAAGTTGCTGTTGACTTTCAAGCTTCAAGACATCGTTGACCACGAATTTCTCCTAGTTCCAATCCCCGTTTAGGTAAGTTATCTTCTTCAATATTGTAGGTTTTAATATCCTTTACAAAAGCCCTTAATTAATTTCTCAAATTGAGGGAGTTTTGGTGATCAACTTGATCCCGACCCGTTAAGGGTGTTTTAGTCAACCGATATTGACTTGTCAATATCTCTATCTTCTGGTTGGAACTAGCTTTCGATCCAAAAGAATTTTTTGTTTAAAATCAAATTTTGAGTGTACTAACCAAAACCTGAATCCCGACTCGCTGTTCGGATTCTGGTCAGTACCAGCTCGCTTAAACCTTAAAAATCTCATAACCGGAGTTCTATACGTTCCGTTTGGATTAATTCTGATATGGGCTAAATTATATATAAATATAATAAATATTTTCTACTTTTTAAATAGCTTTTGACTTTATTTTTATTTAATATTACTCTCAACTGACACATATTAAAGTTTAAAGGTTTCATAAGGCAACGAGTTTAAAACTAAATAAGTGATTGTGTGAATGTATCGTAGGTGTCGAAGTCTTGGACATCAAATCTTAGAAGACATATGAGCTGGGCCCATAAGGAGATCAAAAGAAATAAATTAACAATAGCCATGGATCAATTAAAAAAAAGACTCATGTGGGCTTTAATAGTTGTTGGAGCTAAATAAAAAAAAAACCCTACATTATTATATAGTATAGACACAAAGTTTGGTGCCGCAATTGATTTGATTGGGCCAAGTGGCACAATGCTATTGGAAGTTGTCAAATTTTGTTTATGTTTTTTTCCAATTCCAGTACATAATGAGTGTAATTGAAACCGACTGAATTTGCATTGACTTATCGCCGCAACGCTCGGGTTTTACCAACGTCCGAGTTATACCGACTGAATACATGCCGTGTTAAATATTTTATTATTGAGAGGTTTGGTGCCACAAGGGCCCTATCGGGGCATTTGGTGACACATTATTGGTTTAAGCCATTTTTTTTAGTTTTGGTGCATAACGAATCTAACGACAACCGATTAAGTGTCAATTTTGTTTTTGTTTTGTTTTAGTTATGGTATCGTAATGAACGTGACAAAAACGACTGACTTCATGTAGACTCACTGTCTCAACGTCCGGGATCGACAACAGTCGAGTTTTACCAACACTTGAATTTTATCGACCGACGCCATCCTATGGTCCACCTTAATTTTAAAAATCTATTTGTTTTATTTTTGGATTTAGATGCGGTACAATAATGCAGGTAACTGAAACCGACCGAATTCGCATCGACTTACCGCCTGAACGCTTGGATTTTCAGCCGCCCGAGTTTTACCGATTTGCCGGGTAAAAACTAGTTATTAATAATATAGAGAGACATACGCATACACGAGGAGATATATTGATTTTGAGGGTTTTGTTGGGTTTGGCGTGAGTGGAAGGCTGCGCGAGTGGAAGGTATTGTTCTTGGGAGCAAAAACAAGTTTCTTTTTGGTCTCATAATAAGAGAAGCAGAACACAATAATATATATTATGCTTTTGGGTTTGAAGGCTACGTGAGGAGTGGGGAAGTCAACGGAAGAATAATATTAATTATTATTATTTTCGTTTGTGGAAGGCTACTGTGAACAAATGTCAGACGCATGATTTTAATTCAAGCATATAGGCAGTAAACAAGGTCCACTTTATTTTAATATTTTGATGAACCATAATTTCTCTATTACTTTTGTTTCGTATTTTGGTACGAGAAGCTAAATAATTTATACTACCTAGGTTTTGGTTGAGTACTATATTATATTAATCGTTTGACGAACTATTATTTGACGTTGGTTGATTTAGTATTTTGGTAAAGTTTTTAATTGGTTTGTTCATGATATGGTTGAGTAATTAAATCTAGTTTATTATTTTAATATTTATTCCACTTGTGTTTAATATTTTTTGGTGATTGTTAGACACATGATTAGGTTGTTTACTTTGTGTTTTCAACTTGTTTGCGGTTTATGGTCGAAATAACCGTATGAATGATTTATAAAAGTTTATTAGATTTTATTGTTCTTTCACTAGAGAGACTGGGAGGTGATTTTGTGTTGTGTCATCTTTGTCTTTTGCGGGTTTGGGTAATAATTACACGGGAGTGAGTTAGGTCCCTAAGATTGTTGTGATACAAGTTGTGTTCAAGTTAATTAAAAATACCCCCTTTATATTAATATATATTGTATTCGAAGAGACCAGGAGGTGATTTGAGTTTTGGGGTACCATAATATTATTAGGCAAGGTGAGACTGGGAGGTGATCCAAACCTTTAACAATTAAGCTTCACATGTCATTAGAGTTCTAGGGTGTCGTTGGTAAGGCCGGGAGGCGATCTAGCGTACTTTAGTAGTCTTTAGTGTCATATTTTTTAAGATATTGTTTTTCAACCAAGTCAAGTTCGTTAACTATTAATTTTAACTAGTAGGATTCCATTACCTAGGTAGTCGTTTCTCATATTTGTTTTAAAACCCAATTTTTATAACGTTTTATTTTTAGTTTAAATTTTAATTAGTTAAGTTTTATTAGTTTAATTAATATAAAAAGATTCCAAAAAAAAAATCAAAAGAAAGTCTAGGTTAGTAATCTTTTAGGTTTAATAATTAGAGTTTACCCATAGTGTCCTAGGTTCGATATCTGTTCTTACTTGCTAGTTACATTGCGTCCGATACACTTGCCGATTGTGTGTGGTTTTTTAGGTGAATTCGGTAAAACTTGGTTTTAAATATTATATACGTTTTTCACACATCAGATTCAATGGTTATATTCTCGCTTTTAATCCTAACTGTAACACTGCGTCTTTTACCCTCTTTAATTTAAGCCTAAATATACTAACTTTGAAAGTACAGGGACCAAAATATGAAAATTCTGAAAATTTTCTCCCCTCGCGGTACGCGACGGGATAACACTCAACCCATCGCGTAGCGCGATGGGCTTGCTGAGTCAGTGGACACGAGTCCAATGATGTGTCAACACGTGGCACGTTATGATAGGCCACGTGTCACCACTGCATAAGGCGGCGTAAAATTGCGGCGCCGCGGTACGCGACGGGTCCCAAGGAACCCATCGCGTACCGCGATGGGGTCCAATTTTGGCTATAAAAGGGGGGTGACGGGCATGAGCTCCATTCATCCCAAAAACACCTTTCTTTACACACATATAGCCTTGGAAAGCGTGCCCCGTTGCCGTAGAAAGCTGACGTGCTGTTTTCTCGTAATTCGTGCAAGAAACGAAGTTATAATCAAGCTAGCAATCATATAAGCGAGTAGATCAAGATCCTGCCTTTTTCTAATTATCAATCCAAGTATTCAATCTAAGGTAGGAATTACGTTTAAGTTATTTGAACTATAGCTTAGATTATCAATCGAGGCTATGGCCTTTAACCTTGATCGTATTTTACAAACATTCATTCACAATCATGTTTTCATAAATATTACTTCATAATGAAGTAATGTTAAAACAAAAGATATATTTTGACGGGCATGTAGTAACTGGAAGGGGGATAGCACTAGTAGTAAGTTTCTTGCCTAAGGAAAAGTAATTCGCACAAATCCCAATCAACCGAGGGACCCGTTTACTTACCTGGAGAAACTTACCAACATGTTAAAACCTATTAGGCCAAAGCATGCGATATCAAACGTCACATAAAACTAAGTGTTTTCAATCACAATCAAAGATAAACGATTTCAAGGTTAGGCTTACAATCATAGCTTAACATCATTCAAATCATTCATACAAACCTATTCGTGTATAGATTAAGTATCATTCTCAATCAATCAATCAATCAGTCAAGGTTTACAACACCGACGGTACAGGTGAATACGTTAACCTTTTCAATCAGTCAAAACTTATTTATACTCAATGAGACGAACGGGTGTTTGTCTTAACGAGTCAATCAATGTCTACATGAGATCGAGTAATCTCTAAAACTTTACAATACAAAATAGAAAAGTCAACTCAGACCGAATACACATGTGTCTGGATCCAAACATAACCGTTCAGCCTAATCATTCTAAGGCTACGTGGCCGCGGGCTAATGGTCATAACTAGTCTCCCAGTAAGGGCTACGTGGCTCGGGAACAATTGTGTGTGTAGGGCAGTGGTACATAGACCAGAAGTAGAAATGCTTCTGCTGAGCTTATAGAGAAAACTATATTTGTATTGTAATTGTCATTCAAAATGTTTTATTGAGTCATACGTGTTCACCAGCATATAGCTGACGTATTTTTCCAACCCATTGCAGGTAATTAAGCATAAGTAGCATTAGCAAGGATTGGAGTCTATATGAAGATAGAAGCGCTTACAAGATGGCTCCGTTTTTGATATAAAATCCTTGTATTATGAAACTTATATTTTGTGAAACGATACTTGGGTGTTCTATTCCCAAGTAAATTTTCAATGTAAATTAAAATTATATTCAACCAAAAGTCTTCCGCTAAAATTAACCCATAAACTCTGATATATTTACAAAACATATACCAACTTATGGTCATACGCCTAGGCCTTAAGCCGGGGTGTGACAGGTTGGTATCAGAGCCATCGGTTTCAGCGAATTAGGTATTAAATATTTAGTACCTAGGCTTTAACCATTATTATGATCATTATTATTATTCATAGGGATAAGATAGGATTGGTAAACCTCCTATCCCTAATCTAACTAAAAGTGCAGATGTCTTATACTAACTACTTTGGCCGTAGACACCGAGTAGCCATTCGATCAAAACCGACAATCAATCTCGAACCATCCGATATGGAGAGTAGCAATAGTTATTATACTAGCTTTTTCAGTCGCAATCAACCAATCATTCCAAACATACCCTATGGGAGCCAACCCGTGTATCTCCCAGGAAGTCAGCAGATGCCAATAGAGATTTCTGACGACACCACTGACAACAATCCTTAGTATTATCCATTCGAGGTTCCGACTTACCATCCTTCCGAGGAACAGGAAGTCCAGAGTAAGATCAAACAAGAAGTTGAATCGGAATCGTCTAGCTGGATGAATTGTCACTCTGATCAAAGGAGATGGCAATTTGGATCACCACCATTAAACTATCAATACGAGACCCCACCAGCATCTACAGAACCCAGTCACAAACCAAAAATGAGGGTTAGCATACCATACAAAAAGAGATTTAACTCATTACCAATCAAAAACCCTTATGAATCGGAGGAGGATCCCGAAGAGGAAGAAGAGAATGAGAATCCTCACTTCCCTCCATATTTAGGACCGAGGCCTTCAATCTCATAACAAGCTAAGGAGATTCGCGAGGAGGCAAATCTTATCGAGGGATTTTATACTACTAATATCCCCGATGAAGAAATGCATGCATACGTTGCTAATCCGCATCTTTATCCTCAAGAAAATGCTTATCTCTTTCCAGCCGCATCCGCACCAACGAGATATTCGAACCCGCCAAATTCGGTGATGGACGAGCTAAGAAATGAGAAAGTGTACAAAAAGAGAATGAGGAGAAAGATTGCCAAGAAATGTGACAAGATGAAAAATCTTGTTACCAAATGGATTAAGGATTAGATATTGTGTTATGTATTGATGTTTGTTGTTGCGTTTCCTTCATGTAACATAAATAATGTAATATAAAGTGTGTCTTTCCCTAAATCTTGTTTTATTCATGTAACAACATGTCTAAAGCAAACAGTAACCAAGAAACACAAATAAACAACAATAAAGGAAAGACAATTAAAGAAATTTTGCAAGAAAAAGCTACCGCGGACAATATACAAGCCATACCACAAAATTATGTGCTTGGTATCCGCGATCTGATAAAAGAGGCTGTGCATCCAATTTATGAAATATTGAAAAATGATCCAAGTCGTACCGCCTCACAATCTAACAAAAGAGCAAGTCAAAGTAGAAGTGAAACCGCTACTTCAAAAAAAGAATCCAAGAAAGAATCTAAGAAAGAGTCAGAAAAGAAAGAAGATAAGAAAAAGGAAACCGAGAAAAAGAAATAAGCGAGTGATGAAAGCTCGATGGCTGAAAACAACCTACATGAGAAAACAAAGAAACTTAAAATACACGAAGGTTGTGATTTTAAGGTGTTTAAAGTGTATAACCCCAAAGAATTTCACGGGGATAAAGGAGCGATACATACTCTCCGATGGCTGGAGGAAATGGAATCAATTGTATTGATCAGCAAGTGTACGGAGAGTGAGAAAGTCCAATATACCTCCCAGATATTCAAGGGGGAGGCATTGGAATGGTGGAATACCCTAATTGAAATCAAGGGTAGAGAAAATTTATACAATCTAGATTGGGCAACGTTTAAGACAATGGTATTGAAGAAATTTTGTTTAATAAATGAAATGGATCAAATACAAACCAAGTTGTGGAATCACAAAATGGTGGGAACCAATCTCAAGGAATACAACACCAAGTTTCTTGAGTATTGTAGGATTGTCCCTCACTTGGTTACTCCCGAATTCAATAAAGTGACGCGCTATATTTACGGGTTACCAATCGAAATCCGTGATCTAGTACGTTCACACATGCCGTCTTCGACGGAATCGGCCATGGAGTTAGCCGGATATTTGATGGATGGGATGATAAGGAATCGGGACGAGAGGAAGAAAGATGATGGCAAGACGCCAGTTGGAGGAAAAGTGAGGAAAACCAAAAAGAAAAGAGAAGGGGCGTTTGTGTATAATCGCCCTATTTGCAAGTCATGTGGTAGGAGACACTTTGGAAAATGTCTTCGACCACATAAATCGGTTACATGTAACTTCTGCAAAAGACCAGGCCATATGGAGGCAACTTGCACAAGAAAAACAGTGGAATGTTTCATATGTGGTGAGAAGGGACATTATAGCAACGAGTGTTCGAAAAAGAAACCAACGGCGGTGACGGTTGGTGCAAGTGGCAGCGGTGTGAAGACCGATGCCAAGAAAGGAAACGCTCGTGTCTTTATGCTAGACACTCAGAAGGCATCAGATATACCGGACGTGATCACCGGTACGTTTCCTATAAATAATGTTTATGCTAGAATATTATTTGACTCGGGTGCAAATCAAAGCTGTATAGATTATAAATTTTGTAGTCTATTAAATGAGCCCTTAGTTAAATTAGATAAACATTATGAAGTCGAGACAACTGATGGCAATGTAAGTAGAATAACCGAGACTTTAGAGAATGCCACAATATCCTTAGCAAATCACGTCGTACCTGTACGATTGTTACCTATGACATTAGCAGGTTTTGATGTAGTATTAGGTATGGAATGGTTATCGTTTAATCAGGCCCGTATCTTATGTAACGATAGAGCCATTGACATCCGAACGTCTAACAATAAAACCATTCGTATAACTGGAGACAAAGAAGGAGGAAAGGTAGGAATCATTTCCAAGATCAAAGCAAATCATTGCATAGGTAAGGGATGCCTAGCATTCATGGCCTATGTAACCAAAGAACCCGAACCTAAAAAGATGGAAGAAGTACCAATCGTATCTGAATTCAAGGACGTATTTCCTGAGGAGCTACCAGGAGCCCCGCCAGATAAAGAAGTTGAATTTAGAATTGACCTCATACCAGGAACTTCATCAATAGCCAAATCTCCTTATCGTTTAGCACCTACAGAAATGAAGGAATTAAAGAAGCAGTTGGACGAATTATTAGAAAAAGGTTTCATACGTCCAAGTTCGTCACCGTGGGGAGCTCCAATATTGTTTGTAAAGAAGAAAGGCGGGTCGATGAGGATGTGTATAGATTACCAAGAACTAAACAAGGTCACGATTAAGAATAAGTATCCACTTCCAAGAATCGACGATTTGTTTGATCAGCTTCAAGGAGCAAGTTGTTTCTCCAAGATTGATCTTAGATCGGGTTACCATCAATTGAAGGTGCAAGAGGAAGATATACCTAAAACCGCCTTTAGAACCCGATATGGACATTATGAGTTCACCGTGATGCCTTCGGACTCACTAATGCTCCAGCAGCTTTCATGGACATGATGAATCGGATTTGTAAGCCGTATTTGGACAAATTTGTTATTGTCTTCATTGACGACATTCTTGTTTACTCAAAATCCAAAGATGATCATCAAGTTCATCTTAAAATCATACTTGAAACCCTAAGGAACCGTAAGGCCCCGTTACCGGTGACTCACATTTGGACGTTGGATTTACTCATCGACATAGTTCAAATCATTAGAGTTAATAAAAACATACACGGAATATAAAACTTAAACCATTCGTTACAAAACATCCATATTTTGTCTTTTAAAACATTACTTAAAATAAAACATTATAGCGAAATCTTCAGATGCCAGCTTCGTCCAACTCTGCCATGTATCCACCTCAAGCTACCTGCCTCATTCTACTCACCTGCGTGCATACTAAAAGTCAGCTACGCTGAGTGAGTTCTAGTTAATCACATAATCATACAATACCTTCTTACATTTCATACTTAACCTTCTTAACTTTCTTTCATACATACATAAGTGCATATACTTTCATTCTTACTTTCATACTTTCTTTACATACATAATCATACGTTTTAAAGAGCCTTTCGCCCTATAACCTCACAGATATTATAAGGGTCTGGTCCCTAACATCACAGATATTATTAGGGTCTGGTCCCTCTTCGTTACCATACAACCATGCCTTTCCTTCGTTTGTTAGCTTTATCGCATTCATACATATAAGCATGTAAATTATCCTTACCTTATACATAACACTACAACCCGACGGTACGTCCAATATCCGAATATCGTTCACGTACTAACAAGCAATTATTCATACATTTCACATCATTCACATAAGGCATACACTTATCACTTAGGATAAGTGTATTAACAAACATATCGAGTATGCACACAGCCACGAAAACATAACACAGAAGTGGGGCTAGAAACTCACCTGAAGTCGGTTATGTTCACCGTTGATAGTTATTCCTTTCTTCAGTTAGGCACGGCTAACTGTATAATAATTACATGCATCAATTAACTATTACTACTCATTTCACATTTCTAGTCCAATCATCCCCCTCAACGAACGGGGGTCCGGGGGCAGCGCCCCTGGCAGTGGGGTTCTAGGGGCGGCAGCCCCTAGCGGGGTCCAAGGGGCAGACCCCTTGGCTGGGGTTAAGCTGCCAGGTCAGCTTGGAAAAAACCCAGTTTGGCCGAAAACTCATCTTGGCCGAAAACTCAATGCAACCGAAATCTCGGGTTGGCCGAGAACTCCATAAGGTGGCCGAGAACCCCCAGGTTAGGTGTGTTCTGCTCACCTTTCTATCTTAATCATTTTTTTTACCCATCTCTGTTACTGTGTTATGGTTTAAAACTAGAACTTTAATCACCTCTTCTATTCATACTAACCGTTTTACACCCGTCACTAACCCATTATCTAGATCAACTTCGTTTTAGGCATAAAGCTTGGACCTTTATATATTTAAAACGTCCTAGGCTAGATCTAGGGTTTCCTTTATGAACCGTATCCAACCATGATCCATTAGGTCTGTTTTAATTATCAAGTTTGCATTTTTAGGAAACATTTAGACCCGATCTACTATAGGGTTTAGTTTCATGGCAAACCGTCCATAAAAATGTAAGCTTTAAGATCAAGAACGTACCTTTAATCGTTTTTAGACTTCGGGTTAGCTCGTTTATGGATTAGGATCTTGTATCTATCTTGTATAATGAAGATCTATCTATATTTAGATTGATTTTGGTCTTGGATCTCTCTCACTAGCTTGCGGCCGTAAGAGGGTATTTTAGGTGTGTGTTTGGAGTGTGTAGGGAGAATAAGATAGATATTATGGATGGAAATGGAAAGGATTAGGGTTTAAGGGGTATTTATACTCCCTTAAGCCCATGGACCTAAGGCTCATCTTTCCTTTTTGGTCCATAATTACCACCATCTAATTTATCTACTTATCTTACCATCTTTACTATTCTACCATTTATTTATTAATTCAAGTAAACTTTCCATCATAACAATAAATATAAAATATTAGTATTTGAATTTTAGGGTGTTACAGGAACGAGAAGTTGTATGCCAAATTCTCTAAGTGTGAATTTTGGTTGTCTGAAGTTCAATTTCTTGGTCATGTTATAAATGAAAAGGGTATTCAAGTAGACCCAGCAAAGATTGAAGCTATAACCAAGTGGGAGAAACCCAAGACACCTACTCAAGTCCGAAGTTTTATAGGCTTAGCCGGTTATTACTAAAGATTTATTCAAGACTTTTCCCGAATAGCTGTTCCATTAACTTCACTCACAAGAAAAGCAGTTAAGTTTGAATGGGGACAGAAGCAAGATGAAGCATTTGAAACACTCAAACAAAAGTTAACTAATGCACCTATACTGGCTTTGCCAGATGGATTAGAAAACTTTACCATTTACTGTGATGCTTCGCACACGGGAATGGGATGTGTTTTGATGCAAGGAAAGAAAGTGATTGCTTATGCTTCAAGACAATTGAAAGTTCATGAAAAGAATTACACTACGCATGATCTTGAATTAGGTGCTATAATTTTCGCGTTAAAGTTATGGCGGGGTGTGACACTAACTTATTATCTCTAAGTTTCAAGTTTGTTTAGATTATCTTAGTCAGCACGTTAAAGTTCGGTTTTTCGTTATTCTTATTACTTTCTAGTTTCGTTTAAGTGATAAGGTGAGAAAACATTCTCCTTTTTATTTACTGTTTTCAAACATATTTTGGGGACATATACGTGCTTACATTATTTATTTATTATATTATGCACACTAGCAAACTATCATATATGTAGGTTCCCAGCTGGATCTACACGGAATATCTCGTTCTACGTAGGTGCGGAATCCCTACGTAAGACGTTACGAGCGTAGAAGACGATACACGTTAACACGATCAAACACACGTTACAATAAACAAAGACACGTTGTATTGCAACTGGAAACACGTGATTCACTGATCACCGATTACACAAAACTGTATAACTCGTAAACTAAAACTCTAACTCGTCTCGTCTCGTCTCTTGATCTAGCCGAACCTAGCAGTTTATATAACACGACAACTTCGCCTAGCATGTTTAGGCGAAGTTGTCCCTAACTTCGCTTGTTCCACAAGTTCGCCTATATAAGCGAACTTGTGAGAACTTCGCTTACATCCAAATACAAATCCAACTAACTCGATTACAGACACTAGACACTGAACTACTGACATCATGTACCAACAGACTCCCCCTTGGCAGTAGCTTCATATCTCTATCTTCAAGCACGTGTCTTGTAATTTTCAACAATCTTGTATCTTTCATCTTCAAGCATGAACTCCTTCTCATACACAAACCGAAACAACTCTTTGATATTTCTTCGCTTCTTCTTTCCAAGCAGGAATATAAAATATTTTCTTCTCGTTCAGCACCTGCAGATCAGCTTGAGACAATTCACCAAGTGCATTGGATCATACACTCTCAGCAGCTCTTGTTCATCTTCATTCTCCATTACTGCTTCAGCTGTTTCACAATCAACATACCACCACTTCAGATCCTTGAGCACATCCTTGGGCATTTGTTTCATCGGCACTTCTTTTAAACACCGGATCGGCTTATACTTCATGATCATCCAAGGCTTGCCATCTGCTCTCATCCCTCTATCTTTATCTTCAATAAGTTTTCCTTTCTGTGGTTTCAACAGCTCGAACTTTTTCTCCTTTATACTTTCCTTCCAAACAATCTTTCCAATTACCCGAGCCATGTTATCATCACTCCTGTTTATTAACCCCAATCTGGCTAAGTCCTTCACTTCACACTCATGCAACGTATTCAACGATCTCAACAGCCTCTTGAAGTACTGAACCCCATCATACCTTTTAATCACAAAGAGCCTCAATTGCTCATCATATAACCAGCATATAATCCCCTTTTTCGATTCAGCATAACCCCTGATGTTGTAACTTTTCTTGAACATAGTAGGGACCGCCGGTTTCTTCGTCTTTACGAACCACTGAGCGTAGCCTTCTTTCCATCTTGGCTGCTCTTCCCATTCTGTCTCATCGCTTCCCATATCTTGACTCATATCTGCCTTATCAACTTCCGGAATCTCGTGCTCAACGTTCTCCTCCACAATCTCTCCTTCTTCAATCTCACTATCAATGACAATCTCAGCCCCTATCTTCTCTATCTCCTCCATCGGTAACACATCCTCATCACCTATAATACCAGCTAACACCTCTTCAGCATCCACGACCACCACATCATCACCCGAACCGTCAACTGCACTCGTTGACTCCCCCTGAGATGTGGAAGTCCCAAGAGCTTGTTCAGTTCTTGGCAACTCTCCACCTGCACCTTTCGATGCATTGGGATCATCGTCTCGATCAATACGCTTCTTCGTCCTCAGCTCATCACCCTTATAGCTCGTCTCCCCCTGAGATGCCAAGAACTGCTTCAAGGCATCAATTATTTTGCCATGTTCGATCAGCAGGGACGACTGAATCTGATTCTCTGCAACGAGGCGCTGAATAGCATGGGTCTGGATAAGATTTACCCTTGATTGTTCTGCCACGACCCGTTCAAGCGCTGCTATTCGTTCCGAGTCGGATAAGGTTGCATCGAAATCAAACCTCAGATGTGATATATCTTGAGTGTACTGAGGAGGGATTTCCATTGTAACCGGGACCTCAGAAGTAGGCGTAAACGTAACCGCAGGTGGTATCGTAACTGACAACCCTGCAGTAGCTACAACTGTCGACTCAATAAATCTTGCCACGACCTCCGTTGGAGTAAGAGTTGGAGGTGGCAAAGATACAATCTTCGGAGTCGAGAGTTGCAATGTAGTGGGTGGGATGCCGAAGGAAGATGAGGTAGTCACCACGGGAACATCCGTGGCGATTGGCCCTGTAACTTGCAATGGTGTAGGAACCATGGTCATACCGGACAGTGCGGGTGGAGTGAAACGTACCACCCTTGAGCTCTCACCAGCTCCCGAACCTGCACCTGTCCGTTCCTTTCTCGATCTACGAACCAACTGATGTACTTCTTCCTCAAAATCTGACTCACTGTCATCATCGGCTCTCTTCCTCTTCCCATGAATCCGTTCTTGTGTTACCAAAATTCGTCTCGCTTCAGCCACATCATCATCTGACGAATCTGAATCAGCCACCGTCGTAGCTGCCCTAGTAACATTCACACTAGAAACCTGTGCAACCGAGACTTGCACATTTTCCTCTGGATCAACACGTTCCATATCAAAGAAGCCTTGACCACCAAACGCTTCATCAAGGTCTACATTTTCCACCGGTGACACAACAGGAGCAGCAGGTATAGCTTGTTGTACCTCAGGTGGTTGAGATGCTCCAGCCTGTTGTGGATGAGGATCCCGAAACTCGTCCCCACGAGCTGGAACATACTCTGGGTTGATCAAGTACCCAAATAGTGGAGTATGTCGAGGACGGAGCTCAGGCTTGCTTCTTGCATTCGATGATCTACACTGAGCGAAGATCCTTTTACTTACACTTTTCACGTATCTAATTGGGCGGCGCTGAGGTAACGTGGGAGCAACATGATTCAAGATCATTTGTAGGAATCTTGGATACATAAGAAATCTCTCACGCGCCACCGCTCTTCTCTGACGATCTATCTCGTAAAATACCATCTGACTAAAGCTGTAACGCTTATTGTAAGTCAGTGCAGTTATCGCCGACTGCATGGTCGCACCCATCCCGTCTGTACCAGCCTTTCTCCCCGACATACACACGATCATCACGTGCATGAGAAAGCGCCACTGGTCTAGCAAGAACCCCTTGCGTCTCTGAGTATCCCCCAAAGGACCAGAATATCCCATCCTCAGAAACGCACCATCTCGGAATGGAGCCACAAAGTCGGTAGGATCGTCTCTTGTTTCATCCCCAAACTGTAACGCCACCCTGATCTGTTCAGACGAGAACTGAACTATCTGATTATTGACCGTTGCACGCATAACCGGGGGCTCGACTCGACAGTCATATTCCACTGTCTGCCAGAAATCTTCAATGTTTGGCAAAGATAAAGGCAGTGTTGTGGTAATAGCGTGGAATATCCGCGAACGAAGTAGAAATGTGATGATCTCGCGGAAATCATCAACACCATTCGCATCCGGGTCCAATGTGATGTACATGTTATGCCCCGGGAAAAACTGTCGGTTGTTGTCTCCACCTTCATCACCACCTGCTCCAGCAACAGCTGCCATTTCTGCAACAAACAGTCTAAGTTAGAGAATCATCGAGACAAATCACAAGTTCGCCTGTTACCATGAGCGAAGTTATGATTTATTCTGTATAGGCGAAGTTAGAGGTGGGGAGAAGTTGGGAACAACTTCGCCTCAACTTGAACTTCGCCTAATAAATGTTAAGTAAAAAGGGCCAGGCGAAGTTAATGATAACTTCGCCTAACGACAACTTCACCTCATATACTGTTACATAATTAATTATCAGGCGAAGTTAAACCTCAGGCGAAGTTAAGAATAACTTCGCCTAAACTGTAAGTTCGCCTGAATATGAATCGGCAACAGTTAGACTTTCGAACGAGGTGAATTGGGTCAATTTGGAGATTGCGGACTCCATAAAACATGATTTGATGACGATTTAGACGATTAAGTTGATTACGACCACGTAATAACAAGTTTGAAAATCGGTTGGTGAGGTTTCGAAAGACCGAGGGCACGAAACGGGTCGAAACGATGTTTGATTTCCATCAATGACAGTGATTATACGATACAACAACCCTACACACCTTTAAATCGGATTAGAACTGAGGAAAAATAACACAGATGATTCGATGCAATAAGTTCGCTTATGGTTACAGGAAGATAAGTTCGCCGGATTTTGAAAATAATAACAAGTCTGACCTAAAATTTCCTTTATATAGGGTCAAAGTTATACAGGCGAAGTTATGGATAACTTCGCCTATTGCAGGCGAAGTTATGGATAAGTTCGCCGGTATTAATCTTTACAAAACAAACCCCTATAATTTGAACAATTTGCAATTAAGTTTTAAAGCATCCTTTAAAGCGTTAAATGATACGATCAAGACCAAGTAACCAGGTATTAAATCATACAACTACATAAGTAGAAAAAAATTTAAAATAAAGTGCACGGGATCAAATTTCAGTCTTGACAGGGACTACCATGTTTTAGAAAAGATCCGAACAGGAATCATACTAATTAAGTGACTGTCACATAGATCCATGTTCAGCTGTATTATGACATAAAAAAACAGGTTGTAAGCAGGTAAATAACTTAGAATGGTTTTCATTGTTTCTGTGATACGGGTTAGGTTCAATTAAGCTCAAAACTTAAATGGGCAACACCTCAGAGATTGTGATGTCCCCTATCTATTCTCAAAGAGTATTTGGCTTTCCCCAAGTCACCCCGAGTTGACCTCGACCCGTAGTGTCTGATTAAATAGTAAGTACTCTTCGATCTTTAGACTCTTCTTCCCGTTCTCTTTCTCACATCTTGATTGAGAAGTATTAACCTTATAAGCTCTAGAATGTCTCAGTAACACTTTTTCTTTTTTAAGTATTTACACAACTTCAGAGTAAACTACTGCAAGTCCCGAATCTGGATCACTGCAGTTTCTTGACACGCTATCTTCACGGGAATCAGAACACTCACGGGCTCGTGTATGACTGGGTAATCGCTTTTCTGCCTATCATTCGGAAAGATATATATGGAGACATGCACACTTCTGAAGGAGTTTCCACGTAAAATCGAGTAGATTTAGTTAGTATCACTTCTACTTTTACGCACCATAAAAAGCTACCATGACATACAATGACTGTTCTAAAGTCTTTTAGGCCTAATAACTTCACTAGTTAAGCACACAGAATCAGTATATCTATCACTTTCCAAGGTTGGATCAATTTTCAGTTAAACATAGTAAAGGAACTTCTTACGAAGTAGTAGACTTGAAAAATAATTTCATCTCCCAAAAAAAAAATTTTAACTTCTATCGCCCCGATCAAGTCGAAGTCTTCAGGTAAACGGCTATCCTGAAGATCCAATGGATCAGCTGGACCGACCACATACAAGTATGTGCCCTTCTAACTAAGTATGAACGACTAATTTTCAGCGAAAGAATTAAAAACACATCATAAACCGCCCCGGTCACTTTCAGTCATCTGGTTAATGGCTATCCTCATATTCTACAAGTAGACATGAGGACCAAACATATCCGAAGATATGTCCTTCAAACTGAGGCAACCGACATAATTCTAAGCGATAGTGATTAATTTTTTTTTTTTTAAAACAAAGACAAGAAAACACGGTTACTCGGGATTGATCATCCCATTCAGCTCAACAAGGTTTTGAAATCGAGTTTTGTCAAACGCTTTAGTAAACAAGTCAGCGAAATTATCTAACGTATCAACCTTTTCGAGCACAATCAATTTCTTCTCAGCACAATGCCGTATAAAATGATGACGGATGTCAATGTGTTTAGTTTTGCTATGCTTTACGGGATTGTTAGTTACTGAGATAGCAGCAGTGTTATCAATGCAAATAGGAGTATGAGTGAAATTCAGACCATAATCGCGCAATTGCTGTTGTATCCAAAGAACCTGGGAGCAGCAGTTCGATGCTGCCATGTATTCTGCTTCACAGGTTGAAATGGCGACTGAGGTCTGCTTCTTGCACTGCCATGACACTAATCTGCCTCCAAGAAACTGACATCCACCTGTTGTTGACTTCCGATTCTGATTGCACCCTCCATAATCAGAATCTGTGTAGGCGACTAACTCCAAGTCTCCTCCTTTCGTGTACCACAACCCTAGCTTAGGCTTGCCTTTGAGATACCGCAGTATCCTCTTCACACCCTTCAAATGAGATTCTTTTGGGTTTGCCTGAAAGCGAGCACAAAGACAAACTGCAAACATAATATCAGGTCTAGAAGCGGTTAAGTACATTAAAGAACCTATGATTGCCCGATATTGGGTGGGGTCCACGTCTGCATCGCTGTCTGAATCAGCACCCAGTTTATGGTTGACGCAAACTGGAGTATCAAATGGAGTGCTGTCCTCCATCTTGAAGCGTTTGAGAACGTCATGGACATACTTAGTCTGATGAATGAACATCCCATCTTTCTTCTGATCAACCTGCAATCCTAAAAAGAAAGTTAGTTCACCCATAGCACTCATTTCAAACCTCTGTTTCATGATGACTTCAAACTCCTGACACATGGCGACTTTTGATGCAGCGAAGATGATGTCGTCCACGTAGACTTGAACCAGAAGAAAGTCTCTTCCATTTCTCTTAACGAACAGTGTACTATCTATCCTTCCCCTTTCAAATTCATTCTCAAGAAAGTAATCGGATAAAGTTGAGTACCAGGCACGAGGGGCCTGATGTAGCCTATATAGCGCTTTACTTAGCTTGTACACGTGATCAGGAAAGTCTGGGTCAGTAAAACCCGGAGGTTGCTCAACGTACACTACCTCATCGACTTTACCGTTAAGAAACGCACTCTTCACGTCTAACTGGAACACCTTCATCTCCTTGTGTGCAGCAAATGCCAAAAACAATCGAATCGCTTCTAATCTCGCCACAGGAGCAAACACTTCATTGTAGTCGATCCCCTCTTGCTGATTAAAACCTTTTACAACCAGCCTCGCCTTGTTCCTGATAATTATCCCTTTTTCATCTCTCTTGCATTTGAAAACCCATTTTGTGCCAATCGCATGCACATTTTTCGGTTTTGCAACCAAATTCCATACCTCCATCTTCTTGAACTGGGCTAACTCTTCTTGCATGGCTTCAACCCACGAGCTGTCCTTGAGAGCCATTTGATAGTTCTTTGGTTCAATCTGGCTGATGAAGCAGGTGTACAAGCATTCGTTAATGATTCCTGTATCTTTAATGCTTGTGTAAACACAGGTGTGCTCATTCAAGCTTTGTCTTGTTAGTACACCGTCGGACAGATGTAGGTTCCGGAACGGATCGAACACGGGATATCGCTAACAACGCAGGTGCGGAATCCCTGCGCAGGTAGTTACGAGTGTAGAGATAGAATCACACGAGCAATAAATCAACCACGTTATATTGATAACCGAACACGTGACTCACGGTCACTGTTACAGAAGATAACACGTAACAATATGAAACACACTGAAACAAACCCTAAACTACCAACCATCAAACTGTTTCAGCGAAACAGTTTTATACACGACAACTTCGCCATTGGCGAAGTTGTCCATAACTTCGCTGATTCAACAAGTTCGCCATAGCGAACTTGTTGACAACTTCGCGAATTACAAAACAATCATAAACAAAACATAATTACATTACAGACTCGATTACAAATGCTAGACTATGAACTACTGACACACATGTACCAACAGACTCCCCCTTGGCAGTAGCTTCATATCTTGATCTTCAAATCTTGAGTCTTGTAATCTTCACCTCTACGCGTGCGCCCTTTCTCTCACACATACTGACACTACCCCTTGATATTTCCTAGCTTGATCCTTCCAAGCAGGAATGTAGAAGATCTTCTTCTCGTTGAGCACTTTCAAATCAGCCTGTGACAGATTAACAAGATGCATCGGGTCGTACACCCGAAGTACTTCTTGTTCATCCTCATCTTCCATTACCGCCTCAGCTGTCTCACAATCCACGTACCACCATTTTAAATCTTTTAGGACGTTCTTGGGCATAACTTTCATCGGTACTTCTTTCAAATGACGGACTGGTTTATACTTCATAACCAACCATGGTTTGCCGTCAGCCCTCATTCCACGATCTTTATCTTCTATCAACTTTCCTTTTTGAGGCTTTAGCAGTTCAAACTTTTTGTCTTTAATGGCTTCTTTCCATACGATCTTCTCAATGATTCTTGCCATATCATCATTGCTTCTATTGATCAGCCCCAATCTCGCTAAATCTTTCACCTCACATTCTGGTAAGGAATTCAGAGATCTCAACAATCTCTTAAAGTACTGAATGCCGTCGTACCGTTTGATCACAAATAGTTTCAGCTCTTTGTCGTACAACCAGCATATGATTCCCTTCTTTGACTCTGCATAGCCCTTTATATTATAAGTCTTTCTGAACATCGTTGGCACTGCAGGCTTCTTGGTTTTAACAAACCACTGAGCACAGCCTTCTTTCCAGTTCGGCTGCTCCTCCCATACAGTCTCTTCTATCACGCTCTCATCCCCCAATTCTGATCTCTCAACAGCTGGAATCTCATGTTCCACTGAATCATCCCCAATTTCACCTTCTTCTAATACATCTTCCACATTAATCTGTTCTCCAATCTTCTCAATCTCATCCATAGGCAACACGTCGTCATCATCAATCAACTCATCGTCCTCCTCCTCATCCAACTCCTTCAAAGCATCGATAACGTCTTCAACATCAGCGTCGTCATCCACAACTACAACATCATCACCAGCTGCATTTGTAGACTCCCCCTCAGTTGTGGAAGCCCCAAGAGCCTGAGAGGTTCTTGGCAGCTCATCACCTGCACCGGAAGGTGCATTGGGATCATCGTCATGATCTTCTCGTCTTTTCGTTCTCAACTCATCGCCCCTACACGTATTCTCCCCCTGAGATGCCAAGTAATCCTTGAAGGCATCTATTATTCTTCCATGTTCAACCAGGAGGGCAGCTTGTAGTCGATTGGATTCCACTAGGCTTTGAATGGTCTTTGTCTGATCAGCAACAATCCGCTCTAGTGATGTAATCCTCTCGGAATCTGAAGTAGGCAATGGAGTTGGTGGAACATCAGTAGCTGAAGTGACCGCAGGTGGTACCCTTGGTAACCCTGCAGTAGAAGTGATGGTCGACTCCACAAACCGTGCAACTACCACCGGTGGATTAAGCGGTTGGGGTGGTAGGGACACAATTGCTGGTGCCGACGTCTCGATCGCTGTAACCTGTGCTGTAGTAGGAATAAGAGACATACCAGATAAGGCAGGTGGAGCAAAACGTACTAGCCTTGAAGATTCTCCAGCTCCCGAACCTATACCTCTCTGTTCTCTTCTTGAACGTCTTAGCACAATCTGTACTGCCTCCTCTTCATCCACTTCATCCTCATCCTCCTCCACAGTTCTCGGCCTCTTTCCCGTAGTCCGTTCCCGAGACACCATAAGTCTTCTTGCCTCAGCAAACGTCTCGTCTAGATCAGAGTCAGCTACCGAAGTAGCTGCTCTGGTAACATCCATAAACTGAGGACCCGAGACATCCATATCAAACAAACCATGTCCACTAAAAGCAGCATCTAGATCAACTTGTTCAGCAGTGGACACAGCCTGAGATATAGTAGCTGGCACAGCAGCAGAAGATACAACAGGCGCAGCTGATACAGCATGAGGTGCTGCCGCCTGATGTGGTTGCGGATCCCTGAACTCGTCCCCTCCTGCAGGAACATACTCCGGGTTGATGAGATACCCGAAAAGTGGAGTATGCCTGGGACGCCGCTCAGGGTTGCTACGAGTGCTCGACGTCCTGCACTGAGCAAAGATACGTTTTGTTACGCACTCAACGTATCTGATAGGGCGTCTTTGCGGTATAGACGGAGCGACATGATTAATAATCATTTGTAGAAACCGAGGATACATAATAAATCGCTCGCGCGCCGTCTCCCGTCTCTGACGATCAATCTCGTAAAAGATTAGCTGACTAAAAGAATATCTGCGGTTGTAAGTCAGCGCAATCATAGCCGATTGCATCGTCGCACCCATCCCGTCGGTTCCTGCCTTTCTGCCGGACATGCATACTATTAACACATGCATCAGAAAGCGCCATTGATCCAGCAGAAAGCCTTTCCTCCTCTGCGAGTCCCCCAGCGGACCCGAATAACCCATCCTCAAGTAAGCTCCGTCACGGAAAGGAGCTACGAACTCCGTTGGGTCGTCTCTCGTTTCATCACCGAACTGCAGAGCCAACCGTATATCTTCCGAGGAAAACTGTATGTCTTGACCATTGACAGTTGCTCGCATCACTGGAGGCTCAGGTCTGCAATCATAATACACCGTCTGCCAGAAATCTTGAATGTTGGGCAGAGATATGGGTAGTGTATTAGTGATCGCGTGAAAAACTCGTGATCGTTGGAGAAATGTGATAATCTCCCTATAGTCTTCAACGCCTCGTGCGTCTGGATCCAAAGTGATGTATTGGTTATGGGCTGGAAAGAATTGTCGTTGCTCATCACCATCATCACCACCAGCACCTCCAACAGCAGCCATATCTGCATAAAACAGATCAAGTTAGAGACCATATAACCATCTCACAAGTTCGCTGTGTACCATGTGCGAAGTTATGATGTACAGGCGAATTTAAAGGTGAGGCGAAGTTGGGAACAACTTCGCTTCATCTGTAAGTTCGTCTGAAATCTTATAAAAAATTTGAAATAGGCGAAGTTGTGTTCAAGGCGAAGTTATGGATAACTTCGCCATAGGCGAAATTAAGCTTCAAGCGAAGTTGTGGATAACTTCGCTGAAGGCGAACTTAAGCCACTGGCGAAGTTGAGAATAACTTCGCGTTAACCTTAACTTCGCCTGAATCTGAAACGGCGACTGTTCAGATTCAAACAAGTTTTATCCGACGTTTCGGACCGATTTAAGGATATAACAATGAAGTCCAACATATTTCAATGGTGTTAGGACGAAAAGGTCGTCCATGAACACGTAACGTGAGGTCGAAAAACTTGGTTTCTAAGGTTCGACGACCCGAGGTCTCAAACCGGGTAAAACTATAAAGAGAAAGATAGGATGATATTGACAACACATACCACTAGTATAGTAGAAACAAGGAACACAAGATCGAAATCGAAAGTGAATAACAAGATCCGGATATAATGGTTATTGTAACAAGTTCGCCGGAATTTCGAAAATAAGTGATACTGTTACTGTTTAAAATCCCTTATATAGGGCAGAGTTGGTTCAGGCGAAGTTACGCTTAACTTCGCCAAGGCGAAGTTAAGCACAACTTCGCCGAATTCAACAACTTCGCCCGTAATTTTCAAAATCAGCCCTTTAAGTTTGAATAATCTTGAAATTAACCTTATAAGTTACCAAAAAGAGTTAAACAAATATGATCAAGACCCAGTAACCAACAATAAAATAGTATAACTACAAAAACTAAAAAAAACTTAGAAAAATTTTAACGAAATAAGGGATCAAATTTCAGTCTAGTCAGGGACCACTGCGTCTTAGAAAAGATCCTAACAGGAATCATACTAACGATGTGACTGTCACTTAGATCCGTGTTTAGCTGTATTATGACATAGAGACACA
The DNA here is from genome assembly GCF_021521415.1 of Bidens hawaiensis. Classification (NCBI taxonomy): domain Eukaryota; kingdom Viridiplantae; phylum Streptophyta; class Magnoliopsida; order Asterales; family Asteraceae; genus Bidens; species Bidens hawaiensis. The sequence continues at coordinate 8,267 of NW_027497129.1, read as the reverse complement.
TGTTGTAAGCATGTAAATAACGTAAATGGTTTTCATCGTTTCTGTGATACGGATTAAGGTTCAGTTAAGCTCAAAAATTTAAGTTGGCAACATCTCAGAGATAATGATGTCTTCTATCTATTCTCAAAGCGTATTTGGCTATACCCAAGTCACCCCGAATTGACTTCGACCCATAATGTCTGATTATCTTGTAGATACACGATGTCTGCCTCCCGTTTTCTTCTAACTCCAGACGTGAGAAGTCTTGATTGTTACTATGTCTCATAAGTATTTAAAAATATACACACACATATATATATATATATATATATATATATATATATATATATATTTTTTTTTTTATTTTTTTTTTAAATCAACATTTTTATCGACTTCGGAGTACTAAACCACTGCAAGTCCCGAATCTGGATCACTGCAGTATCTTGAAATGCTTTCTTCACGGGAATCAGAACACTCACGGGCTCGTGTATGACTGGGTAGTCGCTTTTCTGCCTATCCTTCGAAAAGATATGTATGAAGACATACAAAAACTCTTAAGGAGTTTCCACGTAAATTCGAGTAAATTTAAGTTAGTATCACATACACTTTTACGCACCATAAAAATTACCATGACATACAATGACTGTTCTAAAGCCTTTTAAGCCTAATAACTTCACTAGTTAAGCACACACAATTAGTATATACATCATTTTCCAAGGTTGGATCAATTTTCTGTTAAACACAACATAGAACTTCTTACGACGTAACAGACTTGAAAAGTAATTTCATTTCCCAAAAAAAAAACTTTAATTTCAATCGCCCCAATCACGTCAAAGTCGTCAGGTAAACGGCTATCCTGAAGATCCAATGGATCAACTGGACCGACCACATACAAGTATGTGTCCTTCTTACTAAGTATGACCGACTAATTTTCAGCAACTGAAAGAACACACGTCATAGCTGCCCCGGTTACTTTCAGTCTTCCGGTTAATGGCTATCCTTATTTTCTAAGTCGAAAAACGAGGACCAAAACATATCCGAGGATATGTCCATCAAACTGAGGTAACCGACTGATTTTAAGCAAAAATGACCCTTTTTTTTTTTTTTTTTTTTTTTTTTTTAAAACAAAGACATGGTTACTCGGGATTGATCATCCCGTTTAGCTCAATTAGGTTTTGAAATCTGGATTTATCAAACGCTTTTGTAAACAAGTCAGCAAAATTTTCAAGTGTATCAACTTTTTCGATCTTTATCAGTTTCTTCTCAGCACAATCCCGTATGAAGTGATGACGAATGTCAATATGCTTAGTTTTACTGTGCTTCACGGGATTGTTAATTACTGAGATGGCGGCAGTATTATCAATTAAAATAGGAGTAAGTAAGAAATTCAGACCATAGTCGCGCAATTGTTGCTGAATCCACAAAACCTGAGAGCAGCAGTTGGATGCTGCCATGTATTCAGCTTCGCATGTTGAAATTGCAACTGATGTCTGTTTCTTGCACTGCCAGGAAACTAATCTTCCTCCAAGAAACTGACAGCCTCCTGTTGTTGACTTCCGACTCTGATTACATCCACCATAATCAGAATCTGTATATGCCACCAGTTCAACGTCTCCTCCCTTTGGGTACCACAACCCTAGCTTCGGCTTGCCCTTAAGATACCGCAAAATCCTCTTCACACCTTTCATGTGAGATTCCTTTGGGTTTGCCTGAAAACGAGCACAAAGACAAACAGAAAACATTATATCGGGCCTAGAAGCAGTTAAATACATTAATGAACCTATTATCGCCCGATACAGAGTAGGGTCCACATCTGCGTCACCATCTGATTCAGCACCCAATTTGTGATTGACGCAGATTGGGGTGTCATATGGAGAACTGTCCTCCATCTTGAATCTCTTCAGCACATCATGAACATACTTTGTTTGATGAATGAACATCCCATCCTTCTTCTGATCAACCTGCAATCCTAGAAAGAAGGTTAGTTCACCCATAGCACTCATCTCGAATCGTTTCTTCATGACAGCTTCAAAATCCTGACACATGGATACTCTTGATGCAGCAAAAATGATGTCATCCACGTAGACTTGAACCAGTAGGAAGTCACATCCTTCTCTCTTCACAAACAACGTACTGTCAATCAATCCTCTTTCAAAACCATTTTCCAGCAAGTAGTCTGATAACGTTGAATACCAGGCACGAGGTGCCTGATGTAACCCATATAACGCCTTGCTCAACCTGTATACGTGATCCGGAAAGTCTGGGTCAGGAAAACCCGGAGGTTGCTCAACAAACACAACCTCATCAACTTTCCCGTTAAGAAACGCGCTCTTCACATCCAACTGAAACACCTTCATCTTTTTAGATGCAGCAAACGCTAAAAACAATCTAATCGCTTCTAACCGGGCAACAGGAGCGAAAACCTCATTGTAGTCAATACCCTCTTGCTGATTAAAACCTTTAACAACCAGCCTCGCCTTATTTCTCACGATAATCCCCTTTTCATCTCTCTTGCACTTGAACACCCATTTCGTGCCTATAGCATGCACATTCTTTGGTTTTTCAACCAAAGTCCAAACTTCCATTTTTTCGAACTGAGCCAACTCTTCTTGCATGGCTTCGACCCACGAGCTGTCCTTTAAAGCCATTTGATAATTCTTCGGTTCAACTTGGCTTACGAAGCAAGAGTACAAACATTCGTTCATGATACCTGTATCTTTAATGCTTGTATAAACACAGGTGTGCTCATTCAAGCTACTTCTGGTTTGTACACTAGAGGACACATCACCTATAACATTCTCCAATGGGTGATCTTTGTGAATTCTCGTGGTCGGAACAGCACCGACATGCAAATTGTCTTCCAAGTTTGAAGAGATCTCATCTATGGTAGTTTCAGGCTGAGAGTGAAAAGGATTAATAAACTCATCTTCAGTTGAGGCCGCAGGGGTATCGATAGGGTTTGATGTGGAAGGCTGAGATTTTTCTGTCATCTGATGTTGCACTACCTCCTCTTCCTCATCAAATATCATCTTCGTCACTGCTCTTTCGTCTTCTTCAGAAATTTCCAAAGTAGGTACGTTAAACGACTTAAAAAGTTTAACATAGTCAAACAGCTCAGCAGGTCCATTGCTTGGTTTTGGCGGTTGGTAACTAGTAATGTCGGTGTTACAAACCACCTCCACCTTGCAAGTTGTCGTATTGAAGACCCGTCTGTTGGGAGTCCCAACAACATAACCGACTAGGATTCCCTCATCAGCTACTTCACCAAATTTCGAATTAGTCTTCAAAATCGAACAAGGAGACCCAAAAGGTTCAAGACCGCACAGGTTGGGCTTCCTTCCGTGCATAAGCTCGTAACAAGTTTTTCCAAGTCTCTTAACTGTTAACACCCGATTCAGAACATAGCAGGCTGTAGCAACTGCTTCAGCCCAGAACATCACAGGAAGCTTTGAGTCTGCCAGCATAGTTCTGGCTCCTTCAATCAACGTTCGGTTCTTCCTTTCAGCTACTCCGTTCTGTTGTGGAGTATACGGAGCGCTGTATTGATGCTCAATACCCTTCTGAAGACAAAAGATTTCCATCTCAAAGTTCTTGAACTCTGTCCCATTGTCGCTTCTGATGAATTTAACTGATTTACTCATGACGATCTCGACTTTTGTAATTAGATTCTTCACCATCTGAGTCGTCTCGTCTTTCGTTTTCAGAAAATATACCCACGAGTATCGCGAGTAATCATCAGTTATCACCAAGCAGTAAGAAGTACCGCCTAGACTTTGTACATTCACCGGACCGAAGAGATCCATATGAAGTAGTTCTAGAGTACCAGCAATTGAGTTGATCGTCTTGGTGAGATGGCTTTTCTTGTGTTGTTTTCCCTTCTTGCACGCTATGCATTTATCTTCAAAGTTAAAACTCTTTAAGGGAACTCCCATCACAAGCCCATTTTTGACAATGAAGTTCATCTTACGAAGATGAATATGTCCTATTCTCCTGTGCCATAATTCTGATTCTGATTCGCTTGCCTTTGTCATTAAACAGGATTCTCCGGTGGCCATTTCAGTAGACCTCATATCCATCACGTATGTATTCGTTTCACGTGGAGCTTTCATTACTATCCATTCTTCTGGTATATGAAAACCAGGCTTCAATACAATCGCTTCATTCTTAGTGAAATGGACAGTGTATTCTTTATCACAAATCTGCGACACACTCAGCAGATTGTGCTTTAATTCCTCCACAAAATTTACATTTTCAAGTGTCATTCTCCCATTCGACACAGTTCCTCTACCAGTAATCCTTCCACCGCTTTCACCAGCAAAACTAACTCTAGCTCCCTGAACAGGTTTTAAGTCTTGCAACAAGTGTTTGTTGCCTGTCATGTGCCTGGAACAGCCGCTATCTACAATCCAACGATTGTTTGCAGCCCTGTTCAACTGTTCCTGCACAATAAAACAAAGAGTTAGAATCTTGGGACCCAAGACCAATTGGTCTTGGATCGATACGTCCCGTACCCTGGCTTTCTCAAGTTAGCGTCAGGATAATTTCTGTAAGTCCTGTTAGGGAATCTCCTTGCAGATTGGGTGTAATGCCTTCCAAACCTTTGAGAATTGAAAGTGTTATATCTTGAGGTTTGGTTGTAAAAATGAGGTTGGTCTTTATGAAAGCTTGAATTCGTTACATTTTGGCATTTTTTAAAGTTTTCATTTTTAGCAGGAACAAAATGACGCTTATTCTCATTTTTATTTGGCTTCACACCTCTGAATCTCGGCTCCAGAGGGCAATCTGCAACTAAATGCCCTAATTTGTTACATCTAAAGCAACACCGACTCTCCAATTTCTTGTCAAATGTTGGTTTGGATGTAGAGGCAGTGTTACCAGCCGTTCGTCTCACATAAGGTGGGACATACGGGTTGAGTGGAGTACACTTTTTAGAAGATTTATCTTTATCTCCACCGGTAGGTAACACTACATTCTCTTTCGTCTTCCCAGATTCGGACAACTTATCCGAATCCGATGAGACTGGACTCGTAACAGAAATATTTACACTAGAAACAGGCGAACTCGTTTCGCCACTGCTAACACTTGATTCTACCCTTGAAATCTTAATTGGAGTTGTCTGATTAACCTCGAAATCAACAGATTTCTGAACACTCGGATTATATGTATAATTGTGGTTAAAGGGTGGTGGAACTTCGTGATATCCGATTCCTCCCCTCTTTGCAGAGGTACCTGGATCACTCACGAGGTGATCAAGGATGGCCGAGGAATTCCTGAACTGCTCAAGTTTGCGGTTCAGTTCCACCACCTTTACCTGGTGGTCAGCAATCTGTTTATCCCGATCAGCAATCACTTTAGTTTTTTCCTCCAAAACTTCATAACTAAGATCAATTATTTCAATTTTCTCAGCAAGTTTAATTTTTAAGCTTTGAACATCTTTTTCACATGCTTTTATTTTAATTTTATAACTCGTTTCTCTTGCTTTCGTAAAATGGTGATCTTCTTTAATAGTTTTAAAGTCAGCATCTAAATGGACATACTGATCAGTTATCGTTTTAAGTTGCTCAGACAAATTCTCACAACTAGTACAAATAGTTTTAGGACTTACCTCGGAGCGATTATCTTTGTCATTTGCCATGAAAGCGGTTTCTTCTTCATTTGCTTTCTCAATTTCTTCAACCTTCTCACATTCTTCAGCTGGAGACTCAGCCATGTTTGCTTGCTCACCAGAACCACTTGAGCGTTGATTCCAGTTGTACTCTCCTGCCTCTCTGGTCAACATGGCATTTATCTCTCTGTTAACTCCTGAGTGTTGTGTAGGTCGACCTTGTCCTCGTTCAACCCTCTCATTTCTGCATTCCTTGGCAAAGTACCCGTACTGTTGACAATTATAGCACCTTACCTTGGACTTGTCGAACCCGGGCCTACCACCAACAAACTTTCTCCCAGTTTTGTTCATAAACCGTTTCACACGCCTCACAATCATTGCCATTTGCCATTGCAAGTCCATCTCCTCCAGATCATCAGCATCGATCTGGTCGTAATCCTCATCTAGTACAGCAGGGTCCACAATCTTCCCCTGGATGTAGTTTTCATAGGAAGCAATAAATGATGCATAGACTGCAAACTGCTCTTCAGCAGATTTTACACTCGTAGGCATCTTGGAATAATTATTGCTTGATGCATTTGCAGAAAAACTACTTGTGGATGCTTGAGGCTTTGAAGTACTAGATCCTCCAGCAACGAAACATACATCACCATTCGTGTTTACAGAAACGTTTCCTTCATGAGACGAGTCAGAACCTGACTCCCCTTTAGAGTAATAAGCAGCAGATTCAGGCCTCGAACTTGAGCCTGAGTTAACCTTTGCACCATACATACCAGGGTCTTGTATCTGATCTGTAGGTGTTTCTTTTCGAACCATATTAAGCTCATAAGTTCTGAGCTTGTTCACTGCCGTTTCAAGATCATAATTAGGAAAGTCTCTGTCTTCCCTCATAAGAACGGTGTACATTTCCCACTTCGGTGGGAGAGCATCGAGAAGTTTTTCAACGATCTCTTCTTCTCGGTAAGCAATTGAATAATTGCTGAGCTCTGTCATTAGATGATAGTATCTGGTGATAATATCATCCAGTGATTCGTTCTTCAAAAATTTGAAGACGGAGAACTGGGTCTTCAAAAGTTTTACCTTCGATGCACGGATACCCACATTCCCCTCGAATCTATTTTCAAGAGCATCCCAAAGCTCTCTTGCAGAAGTGTACTTTCGGAACGTATGGAGAACCTCTTGAGGAAGTGCCATTGTTATCGCAGCATGGGCCTTGCTTTCGGCCTCGTACATTTTCTTTTCTTCGTCCTCCATTTTGCTGTACTTCTTAACCACATCGCGACCTTCGTATTGCGCAGTTGGAGGGATATATCCATCCTGGATGCACACCCACATTTTGGCATCCTGGTATTTGATGTATTGGATGAATCTGTCCTTCCATGCCACGAAGTCAGTTCCTTTCATCAGCCTCGGGGCCTTAGTGGCAGACCCCGCTTCTACTTCCATCTTGACCAAATCGGAGATGTTGATCGAACGACATCCTTGCAAAAACCTGAAAAAAAAAACCTGGAAAAAACAAAAAAATATTAAAACAGCTCAGTAGGCGAAGTTAAGAATAACTTCGCTTGAAGGTTAACTTCGCTGAAAAGAGAACTTCGCTGAGATCTTAAATTCGCTTGATTTTGGCGAAGTTAAAAATAACTTCGCTTAGCTCTGGCGAACTTATGAGTTGAGCGAACTTGGGTATGAAGCGAAGTTGCCGATAACTTCGCTAAGGCGAACTTATGAAGTTAGCGAAGTTGTAATTAACTTCGCTAATCCTTATATCTTCGCCAAAAACCCTAATTCCAGCGACGGCAACTTCGCCTGAAGAATGGTAACTTCGCCCGATGAACGGTAACTTCGCCCGATGAACAGGGAAGTTTGTTCAGATCTGTTTTCGTCAATCCAGCAGCTCCCGATCAATGCAAAGGCTTGAAAATGACCGTCAAGCACTAGCAAAACTCAATCCCAACAAAAACACGTCCCGCGAATAGGTCAAACGAGACGTTTTCTACACCCGCGTGAAATCCCGAACCTCACAATCGAGCCGATCGGCTCTGATACCAATTGTAGGTTCCGGAACGGATCGAACACGGGATATCGCTAACAACGCAGGTGCGGAATCCCTGCGCAGGTAGTTACGAGTGTAGAGATAGAATCACACGAGCAATAAATCAACCACGTTATATTGATAACCGAACACGTGACTCACGGTCACTGTTACAGAAGATAACACGTAACAATATGAAACACACTAAAACAAACCCTAAACTACCAACCATCAAACTGTTTCAGCGAAACAGTTTTATACACGACAACTTCGCCATTGGCGAAGTTGTCCATAACTTCGCTGATTCAACAAGTTCGCCATAGCGAACTTGTTGACAACTTCGCGAATTACAAAACAATCATAAACAAAACATAATTACATTACAGACTCGATTACAAATGCTAGACTATGAACTACTGACACACATGTACCAACAACAGATCACCTATCACGTTCTCCAAAGGGTGATTTTTGTGAACTCTCGTAGTCGGAACCGAACTGACTTGCAGATTGTCTTCCAGGTTCGAAGGTAGCTCATCAATGGGTGATTGTTGTTGAGAGTGAAACGGATTGAAGAATTCCTCTTCAGTAGAGGCAGCAGGGGTATCGACAACATTTGACGAGGAAAGTTGACATTCATCGTACAACGGT